>NW_007247897.1:0-45065 GCF_000164805.1 Carlito syrichta | reverse complement strand
TGTCTGGGGATGGGGAGACACCCCTTATCAACAAGGGTGCCTGAACGAAACATATTTATATACCTAACCCTTAACTGTACCCCACAATACCAAAATAAAAAATATTGATTAATAAAAAATAATAAAATAAAATAAAATATAATAATAAAAAGAAATTTTGAAAAGGAGTAGACTATGAAGGCATAAGCTTCTTCAGGTTTATTTACAACATAAAATCATTTTTTGTAGATGATATAACTATATAGGTATTATAAAGTACAACTCTCCATGAGAAAAATAAGATCTAACTGTGTGACATATTTTTTGTTAGATTGTAATTTCATGTCAAACAACTGTCTGGTCAATTGTGTTCTTAAACACAGAAATACAGAATGAAAGTAGGGATCACAGGTATCTGCTTTTTAGAAAGTGTTAGCACCCATTGCAATCTGAATGCTAGAGTACAAATGGTATAAAGAATAAGTTAGTTTTGAATAAATTCATTCTACACTAGGTTCTACTCTTTTTAAATGAACTTAAACTCTAGTCCCTAGAGATTTTCAACCCACCCCCCCAGTCCTCATTTTTGCAGATCTCACTGTAGTCTCAAAGACGAATGCAGCTCCAGAGATGTTGCACAGTGTTGAGCAGATCCCACTCCTGACTGAACCACCCACCACCCAGGTCATGTTCTCATACCTGGAATCAGCCTTAAAGTATTCTCCAGGTACTCATCTTCTGTAATTAGGGCAAGGTCCAGCTTTAGCTCCAGGGTGAAATGCCGAACAATCCAGATAAAGTCGGGAAAGAAACTTACAAACTCTGTAGAATCTTCTACTCCATCAGGTCATGGAGAGGACTTTGCCTTAATTAATTCTGTGAGCTCTGTCACATAGCTATGACTTGGCTAAGGAAAATGAAATGCCTGCTCACAATTCACATATTTCTCTCATCAGGAATATTATAAACCGTCTCTGGGATCCCTTTGCTCAACTGAAGGCAACTAAATGGAAGGGAAGGAGGAAACTATTTGATCTCCATTCCCATCAACTCCATGAAACTTGGTGATTTGGTCCCTGGAAGGATACTGCAGCTGCTCCAGGGCCTGGTGGTTGATGGTGCTCATGCTGTTGTAGACAAAGGTGCTACTCAGAAGCACAGCCAGGGCAAAGATCCAGGAATCATTCTTGGAGTCACTCTTAAAAAGCACATTAGAGCAAAGGACCTAGGAGCTTATGCTTTAGAAATTCCCTGAGACTTACCAGTCTTTCGTGTATGATTTCAGCTAATGTATTCACTGTACAAAGAAGACAGATAAGAATGCAAATAACATTTTTGACAATTATAATAATATTTCTTATGATCACAATTTCTTGATATATAAAAGGATTCTAACTTTTAAAGAGTTTTATTTGACATGAGTGCCAAGAACACACAGTGGAGCAAGGATGATATCTTCAACAAATAATGCTGGAAAAACTGAATATGCACACACACAAGAGCGATATTTGACCCTCACTGCACACAAAAATCAACTCAGAATGGATTAAAGACTTAAAACCAGAAATTGGAGCCAGATGCCTAGGTACATATCCAAGGAAAATAGAATGAGGATGTTAAAGAGATATTTTTCCTCCCATGTTTTTTGCATCTTTACTCATAACAGCCAAGACATGGAGTCAACCTAAGTTGCCATCAGCAGATGAATACATTTTTTAAAATGTGGTATTTATACACAATGAAATACTCTTCAGCCTTTAAAAAAAATAAGGAAATTGGGTAGGTACAGTTGGTCACAAACACTTTAAAAGTCCTAGGCAGGAAGACTGCTTGAGTCCAGGAGTTTGAAAGCAGCCTTGGCAACAGATTCAGACCTCATCTCAACAACAAGTCAAAAACTAAGGGGGAATGGTGGTGCACAGCTACATGGGGGAATGAGGTGGGAGGATTGCCTGAGCCCAGAAGGTCGAGGCTGCAGTGAGCCATGATTGTGCCACTGCACTGCAGCCTGGACAACAGAGCAAGACCCCAACTCAAATAAATAGAAGATAGATAGATAGATAGATAGATAGATAGATAGATAGATAGATAGATAGATATAGATAGATAGAGGAAATCCTGTCATTTACAACAACTTAAATGAACCTGGAGGATATTAAGCTAAATTAAATAAACTAGGCATAGAAAGATAACTACTGCATAACTTCGCTATACAGATGGAATCTAAAAAAGTTAAACTCATAGTAGTACAGTGTAGAATGATGAATACCTGTGGTTGGGAGCTGAAGGGTAGGTATGGTAGGGGAAGGTTGGGAGATGTGGTGAAAGGATACAAAACTTTAGTTAAAAGAAAAGGGGAAAAAACATGAAACCATAACACTACCAGAATAAAATAGTGGAAAATCTTTTTGACATTGGTTTTGGCAATGACTTTTTTTGATATGACAAAAAAAAGCACAAATGACAAAAAGAAAATTAGGAAAGTGGGACTACATCAAACTAAAAATTTTCCGCGCATCAAAGAAAACAGCCAACACAGTGAAAATGCAACCTACAGAATAGGAGAAAAATATTTGCAAACCATAGATTTGATAAGGGGCTAATATTCAGAATACATAAAAGAGTCATATAACTCAATAACAAAAACCAAATAACTTGATTAAAAATGCGAAAAGGACTTAAATACACATTTTTCATAAGAAGATATACAAATGGCCAAGGAATATATAAAAGGTGCACAAAATAACTAATCAGCAAAGAAATGAAAATTAAGATAACAAGGATATATCACCTGGCACCTATTAAGATGACTATTACCAAAAATATATAACAATTTTTGGCAAGAATATAGAAAAAAGGAAACTTTGTTTGCTATTATTTGGAATGTAAATTGGTACAGCCACTGTGGAAAACAACATGGAGATTCCTCAAAAGTTAAACATAGAACTACCATATAATCTAGCAATCTCATTTCTTTGTGCAATTCCAAATGAAATGAAATTAGTATTTCAAACAGATATCTTATGTCCATAAATATATTTCAATTTAAATATATACATATTGGTCAGGTTTGGTGGCTCAGGCTATAATCCTAGCACTTTGGAAGGCCGAGGCAAGTGGATTGCTGAAGCCCGTGGACTCAAGACCAGCCCAAGCACCTTGGTGAGACCTCGTCTCTACAATAAATAAAAAAATAAGCTGGGCATTGTAGCACATGGCTGTAGTTCCAATTACTTGGAAGACTGAGGTGGAAGGATTGCTGGACCCCAGCAGGTTGATGCTACGGTGACTGAGTATGCATGCCACCATACTCCCAGCTTGGGCGGCAAAGTGAGACTCCAACCCCCCGCTCCCCCCCCCCAAAAAATATATACACACACACACGTATAAACCCACATATTAATTGTAGCATTATTCATAATAACCAAGATATGGGAGCTACCTAAATGTCGCTCAATGAATGAATGGAAAAAGAAAATATGGAGTACGTATATTCAATTTTTTAAAAGAAGAAAATGTTGCCACGTTCAACATGGATGAACATTTATGACAGTATGCTAAGTAAAATAAACCAGACAAATACTGCATCATTTCACTTATTTTTGGAATCTACAGTACACAAACAAATTGCCAAACTCATAGCAGCAGAGAATAGAATGGTGGTTACCAAGGACTTGAGAGTGGAAAAAAATGGAGAGATGTTGATTGTGAGAGTGATGTGAAGTGAGAACTCAAGATGGAGATAAGAAGGAATCCATGAATCAGAGCTACTGGAGGTCACTGATAACCATAACAAGAATATCTTGAGAGAATAGTGGGGTTCAAATTCAGAGAGGAGTGGATGGAAACATAAGAAGGAAAAAAGTCAAAAAAGGAAATTGGTAACATTTTTTGCATTGAAAAGTTATTCAACACATAAACAAATACGAAAACAAAACAGGAGTTGGTAGCCACAGTGAGATGTGAAATTTAGGAAGGATTTTTAAGATTATACATATTCAAACATCTTTGTATGTTGATGGGAATATTACATAAAGAAAGTAAAATAAGTTGTGAGAGAAAAGACACAATTACAGGAGCCCAGGGTTTGAGTATGCAAGAAAAGGTAAGATTCTGAGTACTAGTAAAAGAATTTTTTCTTAATGGGAGTAAAGGAAAGAATATGGGAACAGATAATAGTAAGGAAGTGATTTGGTGGGTAGAATTAGAATGAGAAAGCTGATTTGTTGAGAGGAGTTGGGTTCCCCAAGACACTGAGATATAGATGAAATCAAGCAATCGGCCCGTGCCTCAGGACACCACTCACCATGGTTCTGTCCTGCCAGAAGGTTCATCAGGTAGGATTTCCTTGTACGGTATAGTCCTACAATGGCCACTGCCACCACTGGTTGAGAAATCTTGTCAAGAATCTCTGTTGCTTGCTAGTTCACCAACAGCTGTTCATTTTTGTTTTCCACCAGACAAATGGGGGTCAACATTTTAGGTCCAGATGCTATGGCAACTTGCCCACCTAGAAGAGCCTCCCGGTTGAAATAAGATTACAAAGTTATTCTCTGCCTCAGTTATTCAAGCACCCATAAATTTAGGATGAAAAAGATTTCTTCTTTCAATGGATCAATATGTAGCCTAGTATTAGCAGGCCACAGAAGGCTTCTTCCATCATTTTGTCAGATCTGTAATGGTGCTAGTGATGAAACAAGGGTATTATCTTCTTCAAAATTGTACTTCAGTACTAGTAATAAAGTCCAGGCAAATTTTACCATTATAGGGATTTTCAATATGCCAAACTCTATGATGCATACCTCATAAGGGAGACCTCAAAATACCAGAATTACCTTTTGAAGGGTAAGCCCCTTCAGTATCAGTGTACCAGGCAGCATTGTTGTGAGAGCCTGAGTTTCAGAAGAAACGTCCTGAGTTGTGGCAAATAGGTGACTGGTTGTTCCACTAACACAACACACCTGCCCACACTGCATTGAGTGTTCAGCAGTTTTTGACCAAAGATGGCATGACCCCCATGCCTCATCCTCACTATTCACCTCATCTCACCCCGAGTGACATTTATTTTTGTTGTTTCCCCTGGATGAATGAATTCCTCATAAAGAAACATTTTGCAGATGGGGAAGAGGTGAAACAAATGGCAGAAGCACTAAAAAGTTGTCAAAATTGGTGAGTTCAAAAACTGTTTTGAGCAGTGGAAAACGCATCAAGGTGTTTTCATCTCCAGGGACCCCATTTCCTGCATGACTTACTCTTAAACTACTTCTATAAAGGCTTTTGCCCAAGGTTTTATAAGTAACATCTATTAGAAAACTTAAAAATGGTGTCTTAGATGTTTTTCAGGTTTACAGTCTGATGGATCTGAGGCCCCACCTGGACTCGGTCCACACACTAAGAAGCTAGCTTTGCCAATTCTGTGATGCCTCCTCCCAGAAACTGGTTTACACATAAAGACAGTTTCGACACCCCCCTCCATGACGTCATCTTCAACTAACAGCAGCACCTACTCCTTAGGTCCCTTCCAGTCAAATTATTCCTTAAAAAATCCTAACCTAAAATTCCTGAGGAAGCAGATTAAAGAAATCTCTCCCATGTTCCTCCATGTGCTGCTTTACAATATTAAACTCTTTCTCTACTGTAACACCTGTGTCAGTCTCAGTTGTTCTGAGCAGTGAGCATAAGTACCTGGCCAGGCTGTAACCACACCTACATCAAATTACTGGAAATGTAGAGTATCCTCTCTAAAGTGAACACTAAAGGAAGCTCTAGGAAGATGTGACCATTACTGCAAACAGCTTTATAATAACCAGGTCTTTGGTTTCTTAGCTAGTAACGAACCACAGAGCTTTTAACTTCAAATTAACACAGTATAGCTGTTTGATCCTGGTCAGGAGTGATTTTCAAACATTGACGCACACAAGAATCACCTGAAAGGATTGTTAAAGCACAGACTGTCAGATCAAAGTATCTGTATGTTTAACAAGTGCAACTGGTAACACTGCTGTTGCTGTGGGAAATAAAAAACACCACACACACACACACACACACACACAGAGAGAGAGAGAGAGAGAGAGAGAGTTTTGACCATATAGTTACTTTTAACTAACAAATATCAGTGCTGTAGGGACTAAATTTATTTCTACATAGAAATTTACAGAGCATCCATAAGTATGACAACTAGAAAGATTTTTTAAAAAATCTCTGTTTAGGTTATCATTGTGTTGAAGCTGCTTGGCTGCAATGGTCTTGTTGTCTGCATCCCAGTACCTGTCGCAGGACCTGATAGAGGAATAAAGGCAGGCAGGCAGGCACCCATTAGGGCTCTCTCCACTCCACTTGCTGCTGTCCTGAGTTCATGTTCAGGGAGCACCACATCCAGGGGGACACAGCATGCCTGGCTGTCACCTCTCAGCTGCGATATATTTCAAGCATTTTGCTCTTATTTGGGATTTCTTAGTGCTTTTGTCAACTAAAAACATTTATCATTTTAAATATCTTCTCTAATATATAGAAATAGATGATGGAGATAGAGACAGAGTCAGAGACAGAGTCAGAGATAGAGATAGAGATAGAGATAGAGACAGATAGAGATAGATAGAGATACTTCAAAGATAATGCAGGTTTGATTTTGGATAACTGCAGTAAATTAAATATCATAATAAACTGAGACATGCAAATTTTTTGGTGTCCTAGTGCATATAAAAGTTATGTTGTCCAGGCATGGTGACTCATGCCTGTAATCCTAGCACTTTGGGAGGCTGAGATAGGAGGATTGCTTGACCCAGGAGTTTGAGACCAGCCTAGAAACATAGTGAGACCTCATCTCTCCAAAAATTTTTTAAAAATTAGCTGGTTACCTATAATCCCAGCTACTTGGGAAACTGAGGCAGAAAGATTGAGCCCAAGAGGTTGAGGCTACAGTGAGCTGTGATCGTGCCCCTGCACTCCAGCCTGGGAGACAGAGTGAGATCCTGACTCAATAAAAGTTATGTTTACTCTGTACTGTAGTCTATTAAGTGTACAATAGCATTATATACAATAGCATTATGTCTAAAAACAATTACATACCTCAATTTTAAAATGCTTTATTGTTAAAAGAAGCTAATGGTCATCTGAGTCTTTTCAAGTCATAAGTTTTTTGCTGGTGGAGAGCCTTCCTCTATGTAAAGGACTGCTAACTGATCAGGAAGGTGGTTACTGAAGGTTGGGGTGGCTGTGGCAGCTTCTTAAAATAAAACAGCACAGAAATTTGCCATAGAAATTGGCTCTTCCTTTCATGAAAGAAGTCTCTGTAGCACTCAATGCTGTGTGATAGAATTTTACCCATAGGAAAACTTTCAAAACTGAATCGGTCCTCTCAAAACCAGCCACTTCTTTATCAATCAAGTTTATAGAAGGGGTGAGAGGAGGTCAGGTACCGCACAGTCATATTGGAACAGGTATGTTCACTCTCCTTTAATAGTCTAAATCCTTTGTTGTCATTCCCACAATGCTTACAACATCTCCTTTCACCAGGAGAAGATTCCATCTCAAGAAACTACTTTCTTTGTTCATTTATAAAAAGCAACTTATCGTCTGTTAGAGTTTTATCATGAGATTGCAGCAATTCAGACATTTTTTGGGCTCTACTTCTAATTCTAGTTTACTTGTTATTTTCACCACGTGTGAAATTGCTTTCCCCATTGATGTCTTGAAACTTTCAAGTCATCCATGAAAGTTGAAATCAACTTCTTCCAAATTTCTGTCAATAATGATATTTTTGAACTCCTTTCATGAATCGTAAATGTCCTTAACAGCACTTAGAATGATTAATTCTTTTCAGAAGGTTTGAAATTTATTTTTCCATATGTGACAGGAGAATCAGTTTCTATGGTAGCTATAGCCTTACAAAACATATTTCTTAAATAATGAGACTTAAAAGTCAAAATTACTCCTTGATCTATGGCCTGGAGACTGAATGCTGTGTTGGCAGGCATGAAAATTACATCAATCTGCCTATACATCTTTATTGGAGCTCTTATGTGATTGGGTACATTGTCACTGAGCAGTGTATTTTAAAAGAAATATTTTTTTTCTGGGCAAGTAGTTCAGAAAGCGTTAGGCTTAAAATATTCATTAATGCATGCTGTAAACAGATGTGTTGTCATCCAGGCTTTGTTGTTCCATTTATAGAGCACAAGCAGAGCTGATTTACCATAATTCTTAGGGATCATAGAATTTTTTAATTTAGTCAATGAACATTGTATTCAACTTAAATTCACCATCTGCATCAGCCCCTAACAAGCGAGTCATCTTGTCATTTGAAGCATTGGAACCAGGTGTTGACTTCCCCTCTCAGTTAAGAAAGTCCTACATAAAGTCTTCTTTCAACAGAAGGTTGTCTAGTATACATGAATATGAATATCTGTTGCTTAGTGTACACACAATTATCTTAGCCAGACCTTCTGAATAATTTACTGAAGTTTCTCCATCAGCACTTGCTGCTTCACCCTGCACTTTTAGGTTATGGAGATGGCTTCTTTCCTTAAACCTCATGAACTATCCTCTGCTAGATTCAAACCTTCTACAACTTCCTTACCTCTCTCGGCTTCATAGAATTGAAGAGAGTTAGGGTCTTGCCCCAGATCAGGCTTTGATTTAAGGGAATGTTGTGGCTGCTTTGATCTTTTACCCAGACCGACAAAATGTTCTCCATATCAGCCATAAGTCTATTTTACTTTCTTACTATTCATGTGTTCACTGGAATGGCACTTTTAATTTCCTTCAAGAACTTTTCTTTTGCATTTATAACTTGAATGCTTGGCACAAGAGGTCTAGATTTTGTCCTGTCTTGGCTTTTGACATACCTTCCTTGCTAAGCCTAAGTATTTCTACTTCGTTTTAAAGTGAAAAACTGTGACTCTTCCTTTCACTTGAACACTTACAAGCCATTGTAGGATAAATAATTTCAATATTGTTATGTTCAGAGAATAAGGAAGCCTGAGGCAAGAAAGAGAGAGAGAGAGGCAAGGGTAAAGCCAGTTGGTAGAGCAGTCAGAACACACACTTTTATCAGTTAAGTATGCTGTCTTGTATAGGCACAGTTCATGGTGCCCCAAAGCAATTACAATAGTAACATCAAGATCACTGATCACAGATCACCATAACAGATTAAACAGTTTGAAATATTACCAAAATGTAATACAGAGACACAAAGTAAGCACATGGTATTGGAAAAACGGTGCCAATACACTTCCTCAACAGAGGGCTGCCACAAAACTTTAATTCAAAAAAAAGAAAAAAGGAAAGCACAATATCTGCAGAGTGCAATAAAATGAGTGAGGTATGCCTTTTCATATTTATTTATGCGTGTATATATATGTATATATATATATACATATATATAAAACAAATACATAAAGAAATATCTGAGGCACAATAAAGTTTTAGATTTTATTGAGGAAGAAGAAATTCATAAATTGGGAAACACCAAACTGAAGGAAGTTTAGTGTTATGATGACAAGGCATCAGAGGCAAATATTTACAGGACAATTGTGGAATCAAAATAAATTATTTGTTAGGTAGCAGTTACAAAATTTCCTCTTTTGATTTACCTTGTTGGAAAGTCCCTAGTGACATCATCATATGTTAGTTCATGCCTATGATTCATTAGAGGTGGAAAAATTCCATTTCCATCCTCTTAGGGTCCTGACTGGGTCTGAGAATTAAATTGGCATAAAGTAGATTAACAAGAGAAAAACATAATACAAGTTTTCATGGCATGAGAGCCCTCATGAGGAAACGAAGACCTAAAGAAGCAGCTAGAGTTAGTTACTTGTATGCTGAACTGGACAAACAATAATTGTGAAGAAGCAGCCATAATAAATTATTTGGAGAGGCTTAAAAAATAAAAGTTATTATAACAAACTTTGTACAGAATTCTTTTGGTTTCAAATTCTCGATTCTGAGAATGTCTTTCACGTGGGAATTTCATCTTCTACTTTTAAGAAACAGCATGAAAATCAAAACCTGTGGCATTTCAAGTGTCTCTAGTTTAATCAACATATCAGAATAGAATATTTTCACCCCTTCAGTTGGCTGAAGTTAAGCTTCAATTTTGACATAAGCATTCACCAGAAATGATCCAAGTTAACTTCCACTTATGTTTGTCATTTAAGCAAGTTTAAGACTATTGTTAAGACCCAGTTGGTTTTGTTTCCTGAGGAATTTTTCAGGTCTGGTCTCCATTTTAATAGTATGTGTGTGATTTAAGTAAAGGTAAAAATGACTAATCCTTGATTGCATTATCTTGAGACACTCACCATTAACATTTTGCTATGTTTCTTGCAATTTCCAACACACACTCTCCTAACATAGCCATCCCCTTCTCTAGAAACTTAGCTAATTGGCCAAACTTCAAATGGATTTCTCCAAACAGATAATAAAGTAATTGAAGAAGTCAAATGTGACTTGCATTGCATTTATCTTTTGTTATCAGCATATATTGAGTATTACAATTTTAATATAGTTTAGTGTTGTTTCTTAAAATGTGTATATATTGTTTGGCACCCTCTGTATATAAACTTTTTTCATAAAAGGCTAAATAAGCGAGGCATGATAGCATGTACTTGTAATCCTAGCTACTCTGGAGGCTGAAAAAGGAGGATCTCTTGAAGCCAGGAATTTGAGGCTATAGTATGCTGTGATCATATCTGTGAATAGCCACTGCACTCCAGCCTGGGCAACAGAGACTCCCTCTTTTAAATAAATAAATAAGATAAATAAAACAATTCGTAATATTTTAGGATTTGCATACCATAGATCTCTTTCACAACTAGTAATTTAAAGCATTCATAGACAATATGTAACACATAGGTCTGGCTGTGTTCCAATGAAACTTTATTTGCAAAAATAGGAAGTGAGACATATTTGGTTTATGAGCCAGTTTATAGACCCCTGGATTAGTAAATGCAGTGCAACAACATGCAAGAGATCATCACTACCCCACATATCATTATCTTACAAGTCAGTGAACCAATTCTACAATCGCAATCTTAGTGTCTATTTCTAAATGGACTTGGATCAAACGCCATGTAAAAAACCTTACCTGAGCAGAGATACAGAAAAATAATGTGTTTACTGTGCCTCGCTGAGTATCAGCCAAGTGGTTTTCTGCCAAGGTTCTGCACAACGCATTGTCTTAGCTTTCAACAACATAGTACTGCCCATAGCTCCTAGATAAGCCAAAGAGAAACAAGTTGTGATGAAACATAATCAGTTGTAATGAGGAAGAGACTCCTTTGGTTGTGGGAACACCTTTCCAGGTCTGCAGACCCCTATGAGTGAGCAAGGAAGTCTAACATTTGGGTGTATGTTATTCTGATGACTCCAGTTAATTTGAATGGAGTGGGCAATAATGAAAGTTATAAATACAAACTTTACAGGGGTATCTTCTGCTAACATTTGCTGGACGTGGCCTGTCCCAGTACAGATTGAGGAACAACACAGTTATCATGGACGGGTCATCTATACTTAAGAAATTTAAAACCTGCATTCACTACCATCATATGGTATTATTTGATCATTTGTTTAGTAATATAAGATTAAACTTTCCTGTGAAAAGTAATTTATTGACATCAATATGGAATTTTTAGAAACTTGCTGATACTAATATACAATTTATAAAAACTTATAGCAAAGTAGAAATACTAAAATATAAATTACATTTAAATCAAAATTATATTTCAAGTATTCAAGTTGTAATATGTTAATAAATTTTATTATAATACAAATGTTTGTTATAAATATATTTTATTATGGTTATTATGTATTAAATATTATTTCTATATTATATTATTTCTATATTATAATAAATATGCAAACATTTATTATATAATTATGCATATTATGTGAATCTATATGTATATATTTAAATTATAATAAAAATAAAATTTATAATAAAATTTAATTGTAATCAAGTGGAAATCCAAATATATAAATACATCACATTCACACAACAGTAACATTGCCTCTATATATTTCTTAATGTAAACATTGACTGTAATGTAAGTTCTTTAAAGGTTAATCGAGAAATTGTGAAATAGTGTGGAAAGACCAAAAGTGAATTTCAATTCTAGAAGGAAAATAGGTATTCATCAGAACGGCAAAGGACAGTTCAGATCTCTGGAAGGAGAAGATGGGCAAATATCCCACACGGTGGCGCTCTGCAGGGAAGAGTGAGTTGACCCAAGAACATGGGACAGGACTGAAAATTCCCCTCTGAGACTCACCTTCCAGTAAGGAATCTGATTAACATCGGAGAACATCCTGTTTCTTCTGGGCCCTAGAGGTGTCTCAGGGAGGTGCTAAAAGTTGGTGAGAGGGAAAAACACCCATTAAAGTCACAGATGTTCTTCCAATTAGGGTCAGTGAGGAAGGCGCCATTTTTGACCACTTTTGAGTCCATTGTCTCAGCAACAGCCACCATTGCAGATACTTCAGTTTTTGCCCAGAGACAAGGCTGCTCACTCTGGAGCAAGGGAGGGGCATCCCACAGGCGCAGCAAGGTAGAGAGCATGAAAATCGCCCCAGGCTTTGGAACTGGAATTGGCCTCGTCCCAGCCTGTGGCTGGGAGCAGCAGGGCTACCCCCCCCCCCAAAGCTGTGTTTTCTTCCCAGAAAGAGAGACAGTCTGCCAGGGTCAGATCTTCAATTCAGAATTGGTCTCTGCATGTCCCTGCCTGGGTGCCCCACCCTGCTCCATCCTTCCTAGCCTTGTGGCAAGGGGCCCCAACAATACCAAGGAACACCCAGAATAACAGCTTAAATTATAAAAGCCTGGCAAGGGGCCTCCCCTTCCACACTCTGGAACCTGCATCCTGAGCAAAAGGATACTTGCTGTAGCTGAAGTTTCTCATGAATAGCTGGTCTTGTAGCTAACTGTCAGTTTTGCAACCTGGAACTCTTCAGCGAGCACCACTGTTAGGTGTTTCAGCCTCCCTCCTGGGATCGTTGGAAGGTAGCGTGCCCCAGCAATCATGAAGAAAAGAAAGGACCTCCACTCCTACAAAACTGGGAAAGCCATCTCAGTGGCAGGAGACCAGCAGGAGGGACTTCACTTCTCTGCATTTGAAACTGCGAATCTGAGCAGCAGGAGAGTTTTTGATCCCAGGGTCTCTCCCAAACACTGAGGCCTAAAGCCAAGGTCAGCTCCCTGACTTGGAATTGAGTTTCAGATGTCATTGCAGGGTATCACAGCCTTCCCCTCAAGTCTGTCAAGGAAGTGTGGCCTCCCAGTACCAAAGATCAGGTGGCCATGATTTCTACACACCTGGATTCGTAGACTAAGCCACTCCACCCTTTATGGGCAGCTATCCTTGTACAACGAGGCCCTCTGTGCTCCACCCCCTAACATACCTAGAGTAGGAGCCTGAGCCACCCCTGGAGATAAGAGTCCTTGGTGCTGTGCTGTCTCTACTCAATGCCCAGATGTACCCCTGGCTCCAGGAGCTCCTGCTCTTCTAGATTAAGAGTTTAGGTTGCCCATCCCTTGCTGAGCAGAGAACTTGAAGCAACATAAGTCCCCTAAAACCCTGCCAAGGCACACCTCTGGACATATGGAGGCCACACAACAGATTCTGCCTCAGAGCAGGTTCCTGTGCCTGAAATCAGTGGACCTGTAGTTGGGCCTACCTAGTTTGGTTCCATCCATTCTGGCTCTCCCTTCCCTGGGGCTGAACTGGGAGCACAGACCACAGTGCACTCCACAGAGGAGCTAACTGCCTGGACAACAGGGTGCTTCTTGTAAGAAACAAGGATCAGATAAAAACCCATTCATATCAACAGTAGTCAGCTCTTACCCATCGACACCTCCTGCTGGCCTGAAGTTTAAGCAACACATCACAACAGGTCATTTGCTGATATCAGCACATACCACTGAAGGGAAAATTAAGACTCCTGAGATCCCTGCCACTCTAGCTTCACAGGGAACAGTGAGCCACCCCACACTCACACTATGTCACTGTTATAACCAACACCAGGGAAAGCCTACATACCAGGGGGACCCAGTCAAAAATGGAATTAACTTTTGGAGAGTGGGCCCCTTGTAGTACAGGCTTTTTCCACTAGGTAAGTGTTCTAGAAACCCATCAGCATCAGTGTAGCATCTAGCATTGTTGTGAGAGGTTGCATTTGGCTTTGGTGAATTTTTTTGGAGATTCTTTCAAGGTAAGTGTTCTAGGAACCCATCCACATCAGTGTATCAGCTAGCATTGTTGGGAGAGGCTGTTTTTGGCTTCAGTGAATTCTTTCAATGTGTTTGCCCAATTCATGATGGATGAGTTACATGAACAACTGCCCACACTGCAGTAGGTGCACAAGTCATTGAACAAAAATGTCATGACCTTCATGCCCCACCCTTCTTATTCATGTGATCTTGCCCCAGAGATATATTATTTTGTTTCCTTGGATGATAAAAGTCCTTATAAGGAAAAGTTTCACTGATGTGGAAAAGGTGAAACAAAAATGGCAGAAACCCTAAATGATATTAAAAATGATGAGTTCAGAAACTGGTTTGAGCAGTGGAAAAAAGCATCTTGAGAGGCGTATTGCATCAAATGGAGAGTACTTTGAAGATGACTGAAGCATAAGCATGCAAGACTAAACACATAATTTTTGTAAATAGTTTCTGGGTTTTTATTTAGGTCCTCCTCCATACACCATCTATTTATATCAAAAGAACTGACACAGACAAGCCACTGTAATTTATCTACATGAGAACGAACCAGAGAAACAACTCTGAAAGTATGAAACAACAGAATGTTATTCCTCCAAACTACCTCACCAATTCTTCAACAACAGAACCTAACCACAATGAAATTCCTGAAATGTCAGATAATGAATTCAGAATATTGATTATAAAGAAGCTCAATGAGATGTAAGATAAAGCTGATAACCAACACAAAGAAATAGCAGGATAATTTAGGTGGTGAAAGGAGAGATTGACCACACACACACACACACACACACACACACACACACACTCAAGCAACTGAAAAACTCAATGGTGGAGACACAAAAAACAATAAAAACTATACCAGTAGGCTAGAACAAGTGGAAGAAAGAATCTCAGAGATGGAATATGGGTTCTCTGAACTGACCCTGTCAGAAAGAAATAAAGAAGAGTCAAGAAGAATGAGCAAGAGAAATATGAGACTATGTGAAGTAACCAAACCTATGAATTAAAGACATTCTAGAGAGAGACAAAGTTGAAGTCAAAAGTATGAAAAATATATTTGAGTAAATAATTCAAGAAGAACTTCTCTGGTCTTGAGGGATATCTAAAGTACTCCTGCCAGAAACATGGAAAGAAAAACCTCACCAATGCATATTGTTGTCAGATCCTCCAAAGCCAATGTGAAAGAAAATATCCTAAGAGCAGCAAGAGAGAGAAGCACCAAATTACTTATACAGGCGAGGATATTATACTACTGACTTCTCAGCAAAACACTACAAGCCAGAAGAAATGGGAGACCTATTTTCAATCTGCTTAAAGAAAAAAAATGCCAGCCAATAATTTTAGAGCTTCATAAAAGAAGGAAAAATAAAGTCCTTCTCTGCAAATAAACACAAAGGAAATGTGTTGCCACTAAACTGGTTCTACATGAGATGCTTAAAGGATTTCTAAACTAGGGGGAAAATGACAACTCTGGCTATCCTAAGAGATCACACAAGTACAAAGCTTACGATTTCTACAAAGTAAGTAAAAAAGCCCAAACCTCAAGTCAGTTGGCCTACAACACTACAACAGGAACAAAACCTCACATATCAATATTAATCCTGAATGCAAATGGTCTAAACACCCCATGTAAAACAATCAGAGTGGCAAATTGGAGAAAAAATATGATCCAACTATATACTGTCTACAAGAGACCCACCTACTGGACAAAGACAATCACAGACTCAAACTAGTGAAAAAAGATATATCAGGCAAATGGGCACAAAAATAAGCTGGAGTAGCCCCACTTATAACAGATAGCTCAGCCTGTAAGCCAAAAACTGTAGAAAACAAAAAGGGCATAATGATAGAGGGTTCAATTCAATGAGAAGATTTAACCATCTTAAACACATATACACCAAACACCAGAGCACCCAAATTCATAAACCAAACACTACCTGACATTAGAAAACATATCACTAGCAATATATATATATATATATATATATATATATATATATATATAGAGAGAGAGAGAGAGAGAGAGAGAGAGAGAGAGAGAGAGAGAGAGAGTTGGAGTCTTACTCTGTCATCCAGGCTGAAGTGCAGTAGCACACTCGTGGTCACCCAGGATCGACCTGCTGGGCTCCGGCAATCCTTCCACCTCAGCATTCCAAGTAGCTGGAACTATAGGCACATGCTACCACACCTGGCTGATTTTTTATTTATTGTAGAGGGGAGGTCTTGCCAAGTTTCCCAAGCTGATCTCAAACCCATGGCCACAGGCAATCCACTTGCCTTGGCTTCCTGAGATTACAGGCTGAGCCACTGAGCCTGGCTGCAATATTGTAATAGTAGATGACTTAAAACCCTTACTGATATCAGTAGACAGATCATTGAAACACAAAATTAATAAAGGAACACTAGACTTAATCTGATCTATAGACCAAATGGACCTAGCAGACATACAGAACTTTCACTCAACAACTGCAGAATATACATTCTTCTCATATCTGCACAGAACTTTCTCCAAAATAGACCATATGGTTAGCCATAAAGCAAGTCTCAATAATTTTAAAAGCATCAAAAGCATCTTCTCAGACCACGGTGGAATAAAATTAGAAATCAACACTAAGAGAAGCTCCCAAAACAACACCACTGTGTGAAAATTGATCCTTGAGTAAACAATGAAATTAGAGCAGAACTAAAAAAAATTTGTTGAAACAAATGAAAATAGTGACACAGCATACCAAAACCTCTGTAACACAGCAAAATCAGTTCTGAGAGGAAAGTTTATAACATTAAATACCGACATCAAAAAGATTGGGAGTTCAGATATTAACAGCTTAACTTTGCACACTAAGGAACTAGTAAAACAAGAAGACTATAAATCTAAAGCTAGAAAAAGAAAATAAACAATAAATATTGGAGCAGTATTAAATGAGATCAAGACTTAAAAATTCTACAAAAAAAAATCAATGAATCAAAAAAGTTGTTTTGTTGAATGGATAAGAAAAATCATTAGATGGCTAGCAAGACTAGGCCAAGAAAGAAAAAGAGAGAAAACCTTAAAATATTCAATCAGAAGAGACAGAGGTGACATAACAACCAATAACACAGAAATAAAAAAGATCATCAGAGACTACTGAACATCTCCCATGGCAACAAACTGGAAAATCTGGAGGAAATAAGTGTCTGGAAGCATAAGACTGTCCAAGACTTAACCAAGAAGAAATAAATACCCCTCATAGACCAATAACAAGTGATGAAATTGACTCAGTAGTTTAAAAAATCTCCCAACAAAAACAAAAGCCCAGAGACAAATGGATTTACAATTGAATTTTATCAGATGTACAAAGAAGAGCTGATACCAATCATACTGAAACCATATCAGAAAAAATCAAAACAGAGGGACTCCTACTAACTAATTCTATGAAACCAGTATTACACTGATACCAAAATAAGGTGAGGACACAACATAAAAGGAAACTGCAGGTCTATCTCCCAGATAAATATAGATGAAAAAACATGAACAAAATACTTGCAAACCAAATTCAACAACAACAACAAAAATTATCCATCATGGCCCAGTGGATTTTATTCCAGGGATGCAAGGATGTTTCAACATCCACAAGTCAATAAAAGTGACACACCACATAAACAGAAGCAAAAATTGAAACCATATGATTATCTCAATAGATTCAAAAAAGGCACTAGGCAAAATCCAATATCCTTTCATGATAAAAAAAAAAATCCCTCAAAAAACTGGGCACTGATGGAACATATTTCAAAATAATAAGAGCCACATATGACAAACATATAGCCAACATTATACTTAACCAGGAAAAGTTGAAAACATTTTCCTTCAAAACAGAAACAAGACAGGAATGCCCAATCTCAGAACTCTTATTCAACATCATGCTGGAATTCCTAGCAAGAGCAATCTGGTAAGAAAAATAAATAAAATGTATCCAAATCAGCAAGGAGGAAGTCAAACTATTCCTGTTCATGGATGACATGATTGTAAAGCTAGTAAACCATAAAGACTCCTGCAAGAAGTATCTAGACCTGATAAATGCCTTTGGTTTACTTGAGATACAATAGTAATGTACAAAAAAATATTGCATTTCTATACCAAACAACCTCAAGATGAGAACGAAATTAAGGACTCATTCCCATTTATACTAGCCACAAAAAAATAAAATACCTAGAAATACACCTAACTGAGGAGGTGAAAGATGTCCATAAGGAGAACTATAAAACACAGATGGAAGAGACTGTAGACAACACAAACAAATGGAAGAACATACTATGTTCATGGATTGAAAGATTCAGTATTGTGAAAAATGACCATACTGCCTAAAACAATTTATAGATACAATGCAATCCCAATTAAAAAACCAACCCCATTCATCATAGAAATAGAAAAAACAATCTTAAAGTTTATATGGAACCAAAAAGGGACCTAGACAACCAAATCAGTTGTAAGTAAAAATAACAATAGTAAAAGCATCACAATGCCTGACTTCAAATTATACTATAAGGCTACAATAACTAAACCAGCATGGTACTGTTACAAGAATAGATAGATTGACTAATGAAACAAAATAGAAAACTCAGAAATAAAATCACATGAATACAACCAACTGAGCTATGCCAAAGCTGACAAAAATACACACTTCGAAAGAACATTCTATTTGATAAATGATACTGGTAAAATTGGCTAGCCATATGCAGAAGAATGAAACTGTACTCCTATCTCTTACCATACACAAAAATTAACACAAGATAGATGAAAGACTAAAATGTAACAACTATAAAAATCCTAGAAGAAAACCTAGGAAGCACTCTTCTGGACATTAGCTTGGGCAAAGAATTTATGACAAAGACCCCAAAAGCAATTGTAACAAAACTAAAATAGGAACATATTTAAACTAAAAACTTCTCATTGGCAAAAGAAATAACCAACTGAGTGAACAGAAAACATACTGAATGGGAGAAGATATTTGTAAATTACACCTTAGACAAAGGCCTAATATCTAGAATCAACAAGGAGCTCAAACAGCTCAACACACACACACACACAAACACACACACACACACACACACACACACACTAAATAACCCCATCAACAAATGGGCAAAGGACACGAATAGACACATTTCAAAAGAAGACACACAAACAGCCAACAAACATAGGATTAAAATGCCCAACACCACTAATTATTAGAGAAACGCAAATAAAAACGACAATGTGATATCACCTCATACCAGTCAGAATGGCTATTATTAGAAAGTCAAAGAATAGCACAGGTAGGCATGGTTGTTGAGAAAAATGGTCATTCATCCACTGTTGGTGGGATTGTAAAGTAGTTCAACCTCTGGAGAAAACAATAAGTAGATTTCTCAAATAAGTAAAACTTGAATTACCATTTGATCAGCAATCCCACTACTAGAAATCTACTCATAGAAAAAGAAATCAATATGTTAAAAAAGATATCTGTACTCGTATGTTCATTGTAGCACTATTCACAATAGCAAAATTATGGAACCAACCTAAGTGCCCACCAACAATTGACTGAATTTAAAAAATGTGGTGTATATACACCATGGGATACTACATAGC
Source organism: Carlito syrichta (assembly GCF_000164805.1). Taxonomy (NCBI): domain Eukaryota; kingdom Metazoa; phylum Chordata; class Mammalia; order Primates; family Tarsiidae; genus Carlito; species Carlito syrichta. The sequence goes on along the minus strand of NW_007247897.1, from coordinate 25,266 downwards.
CATAAAAAAGAATGAAATTATGTCCTTTGTAGCAACATGGATGGAGCTGGAGACCATCATCCTAAGTGAACTGTATCAGAAACAGAAAACAAAACACAACATGTTCTCATACATATGTAGGAGCTAAATAGCCATAAAGATGGAAATAATAGACACTGGGGACACAAAGGGGAAGGGAGGGAGGAGAATAGGGTTCAGAAATTAACTATGGGATACAATGTTCACTCTCTGGGGAATGGGCCACCTGAGACCACTATTACACAATTTGTCCATGTAGCAAATATGCATGTATACCCTCTGAATCTAAAATAAAGATGGAAAAAGGAAAAGAGATTTGAAATTATACACTTATTTTCAAAATTATCTGGTATTAACCAGTTTTATTTTTATGTTTAAACTTTAAGATCAATTTGGAATTTACTTGTGTATGACATAGATTAGATCTAATCTTCTTTTTTTTTTTTTTACATGAGTACTCAGTAATCTCAAAACAGTTATTGAATAGTTAATATTTTTGACATGGATACCTTTAACATGGACTGCATTCTTGTGTAAATTTTATTCCATTTTCTACTGTGTTCTATTGTTTTGTTTCTATGTTTATGCCCCAGAGACACACTGCTCAGCTATTGCTTATATATAGGGTAATTATATTCCACATTCATTATGCTTTTTCTGAATCTCAGCTTCTTTTTTCATCACTTTCATAAAAACTTTACAATTAGGCTTTTGAAACCAGAGAGACATGCATTCTATATAAAATTAAGTCATTTTATTCAAAAGCACAGTATAAGTTTTCATTTTTATGATCTTTCTCAAGCACTTCTTGATAAACTTATTTCAGTGTTTTTTTCTAGAATTTCAATTTTTGTCTTTGCTATTGTTTCTTCTAGACAATTTATTTGTTGTTTTTATTTATTATTATTGTTATTTTATTTTAAAGATGTGGGGCACAACTCAGGGTTAAGTACACAAATGTTGATTATGCAGGCACCCTTGGTGATGAAGTGTGGCCCTCCCTGCCCTAGCAGATTTCCTCAAATGTTAATCCCTTAGCAGTTTCTCACTACTGAAAAATTCTTTCTTATACTATTATGATAACTGTTCAAGCCCTGCTTATGAGTGAGAACATACGGTACTCTATTATTTGTTTCTGTAATAGATCACTGAGTATTTAGACTCTAAATTCATCCAAGTTGCTGTGAAGCCATATGTTTGTCCTTATTTATAGCTGCATAAAATTCCATCATATATATGTACCACATTTTTTTTTTTAGAGGATATAATTCTTAACCACTAAATATAGGGGTGTGTGTCTCTTAAGAGCCACACATTCTCTAATCTTACTGAAAGGAATCCTACTTCCTTGGGTCTGCTTTATTCCCACAGTTCTGACTCACAGTTCCTGACCTCCTGCTGATAATTACAGTGAACCCTCTAGGTGGTATTTATTATCACTGTCCTGTCTCCTCTTCTGGATTCTCTGTTCACCTTGTCTTCTGCAACTTCATGTTCTCCCAGGGCTGCTATTTCTCCTTAGGTTCCCCAAGGCATTTCTTCTTTAGCACTCCAAAGCTGAATTAAGCCATCTCAACATATGATTCAATTACAAGTGTGCACAACTTTTTTTGTTCTGCATGGGGACCAAGCAGAGAACAAGGCAGACAAGGCAGGAGTGATGAGTTTCTGAAGGAGGAGTCAATCTTCCATCCTCTTTCTCAATCTGTCAATAAAGTACAAATATAATGACAAACCATCCTGAACCTTAGACTACCTCTGATAGATGGCAAAGTATATTATATAAGGGTCCTGGCCCCCAATCCCTCATGGAACAAATCTATTCTACTAGTCATAGAGTATTACCCTGGAATTTATGTGACAGAGTGGTCAATTTAAATTAGTTGTGAGGCTTTTTTCCCCTGTTTCTAATACAAAACCTAATTATAGCTAAACAATTGTCTTAGTATCACTTGAAAGCAGAGGCCATAGTTTATACATCTTTTTACCCCAGGAAATGGTACATAAATTAGCACTTGCAGATGAAATTTATAAGCTTATAAAACTGGTATGCACAAATAATTTTTTAAACTGTCATTTAAATTCTAAAAATGTTGATCGCATAGAACTAGAAAGTAGAATGGTGGTTACTAGGATAAAATTAAAAGGGGTTTGGAAAAATGTTGGTTATAGCATACAAAATTTGAATTAGATACAATGAATAACTTCAAGAGATCTATTGTACAACATGGTGACTATAGTTAGTAACAACATATTGTATTCTTGAAAAAATGCTAATGACTAATAATAATATAATTGTCATATTTTAAACTGGTATTGTCTATTCAACACATGTACTGGCAATTACTTTCCTAGATTTTTAAATTTAAATCCTAAAATTAATTTTATGAGATCTGAACACATAGGCAACATTACATTGCCTAATGTTACACAAGCAGGAATGGCAGTGGAGATGAAGCATTAAGGACAACCTTAACATTGGGAAGGTGATCTAGAAAAACTGGAAAACAAGTAAAGGAGCAAATTTTGCAGTCAGTAAAAGAGTAAATTTTGTAGTATTTGAACATATTATTCAGGTTGAGATATTACATGTAGAGAAGAGTCCTGGGTAGAAAAAAATATCATGTAGAAAAATGTGAAAGCATCAGAGTTTACGTGTCTGTAAATAACAGCCCCCTTGATTTGTGCTGCTGTTTTGGGAGAGTACAGGATGATCAAACAAACCCCAAATTAAGCAGAATTTCTAAGTTTATCCAGTAGATATACTAACCAGGTGTATATAATATAAGTATAAACTGGGTTGCTTTACCAAGGTCAGTGCTATTTATCAGAAACCCTACCAACAATCAGTTTCTAAGATAGAGCCATAGTGACTAAAACTAGCAGAAAAGTGCAGACTATAGACTTAGAAATGCATGTAGGGAACTGTCAGCTCTGAATCCTGCTGCAGTTGTCTCCAGGTGAGGATAGCATGCCAGAGTCAGCACACAGCATGGGCAGAAGTCTCACTTTTCCCATCTGAAATTGTTTATATCAGATATCTAGATCAACTTCGAAGTTCTTACTTTTTCCAACATGTGAAAATTACTGCCATTAAGATCAAAGACCCTCTTCCAACTAGCATTATTTTATCCAGAACATCTTACAGAAATTGTCCTTTTGACTGGTGTAGCATCCTATCAAAACTCTAGTAATGGGTGGATATTATTAAGTTTATAAACTGCTTCCCCTCATGCTCCAATTCTCAATTAAGAGATAGTCTCTACTGCCATTAATATCCTCTCATGAAAGGGAATACTTTTAAAAAGAAAGTATAGACAATTATACAAATTATTTATATAAAACATATTTCAAAGAATGAGGATTTTAAATAGTTTAACTTTTACTGGTCTATTTCATGTTTATATCCAACTTGATGGACTTACGTGGATTTCAAAATCTATTGATAAAAATGATAATGTGCTGAGCAATATAATGACTACACTTTGAGGTCGGGGTAAATTGCGGAAGAAATCACTACAATACCTAAATATGTTCTCTAATTTGGGATTATAACATGTGTGTGGTTATTATTTAAGTTAATTTTCTCTGAAGAATAACTTATCACAATTAAAAAATTTTTTAAAGACAGTTCTATGATCTGACGTATTTTTGCACATTGGTATATACTTTTTTCTAACCTTTATCAAAATTGTAATAAAAAAGTACCTGGTTTAGGATATCAGTGCCTGTCACACAGAAGATAGAGTAACTGTTGACTGCCAAGTTAATTTTTTAAAAAATTGTCAGGAGATGCAGAAAGATGGCAGCTGAGCCAGTTGGACTATGCAAGTTCTCGTGTGAGTGAGTGCATGGAAAATTTTGTGTATGTGCTGATGAGTGAGTGGGTGTACGAGTGACTGACTGAGTGAGGGTTAGGGAGCTAATGGCCAGGATCTCCTGGTGCAGTGACTGGTGCCACAGCTGCTGGTCTTGGATCCTAGCAATTCCTGGGATGCAGAAGCCAAGCACCATTTAAAAAAAAATCAATAAAACCCTTCCTGGGAAGAAAAAGCTGGGAGAGACTGACTAAGTGGAGGCTCGTAAGCAAGTGACCAGGACTCTGGTGCAACATCTGGTGCTGCAGCTTCTCTGCTTGCTCCCTGGCTCTTCTCAGGTTGCAGAAGCTGAGAGCCATTTGTTTAAAAAATGGACAAAAGTTTTCCTGTGAAGAAGCAGTGAGGAGAGACTACCACCCTAGGCTCTACCTCACCATTACAGCAAGAGAGACTGCTGGCTCCTGGCTTTGCCTCACCTCCTCGAGCACTGGCAGCAGGGACTGTGGAGGAAGCCCAGAGGCAGAATCTTACCAAAGTGGACAAGAGAGCACTCCACCACCATCTTGAAGGAAGAGCAGGAAAGTACTCCAACTTGCTCACCATGGAGAAACAGACCCAATTGCTGTGACTGGTAGATCAACTACTCAGGGGATGATTGTGACCCAAAGGGAATATCCTGAAGGCACAAACTTCGGAAGGACCTGACGAATGCTGAGTCCCAGGTGCCCCATCCCCTACCCTGATCCAGCCATGGGACAAAGGGTGTGACCAAAAAAGGATGAGGAAGAACTCCAAAGAGATCAGTGGTGAGTCTGGGGCTCACCCAAATCCCCTCCTCACCAGCAATCCTCTGAATGTCAGACCCACACAACTGGACCACAATTGAGGGGGACAAATGCAGGTGAAGCCTGGCTGGGGCACCCCCATGAGTACATACCTGGGGAAGAGACAACTGCACTTCCCCACTGGAGGAGATCTCCCTGACCATACAAGAGTGGGAGGGGAGGACTGCAACTCCATCCAACTCTACTGCCCCTCCTCCTTCCCTGCTCCAGATACTGAGGAGAGAGTGAAAAAGGTGGAAGCTCAGCAGGAGAGACCTGATTAGAGGAATAATTACAGAGCATGCCACATGAGGACTGGTTTTTTTTTTTAAATTTTTACATTTGTTTGTTAGTTCATCTATTTGTAAAATATTTTTCCTCTGTGGATGAATGTGTATGTGAGGGTTTGTTCTGCATCTCCTCAATTTTTTTTTCTTTTTCTGTTTTTTCTTATTTTGTTTCTTGTTATCTGTTTATGTGTGTATGTGAATGATTGAGTGTTCGTCTTTCAATTTTGTTGGTGTCAGTTTATTTTTGCCCTCTGTTCTTTTTTTATTTTTATTTTGTATAGTTTAAGGTATGTGTCAATATATGTGTGAGGGTTCAATCTGAAGTCCTTTCTTAATTTTCTTTCCCAGTCTTTCTGTTTTTCTTCTCCATTCACTTTGTGCTAGGTGTGTGTGTGTGTGTGTGTGTGTGTGTGTGTATGTGTGTGTGTTCAGTTTTCTTGGTTTGTTGTTGCTCTTGTTTATCTTGTTTCACTTTGTTGTTATTCAAGTTTGTTTTGGGGTGTATACATGTCTGTGTGTATGTGTGTTCAATTCCTTCTTTCATTGGTTTCTGCTTTGCATTGTCATAAAGAGTGGTGATGGGGAGTGGGTCTCAGGTAACACATGCCACAATCAGTGAACACTGATATTTGCAAGTAGTTTCTGAACCTAGCGCCCCATATCCAACCATATTAAACTTTCAAAAACTATAAGAGACAGCTAAGCTTCCCACCCACAGAACTATTTCAAAGTAAAGCAAATCCAAAGCCCAGATTAGGGAAAATAGAGGGCTGAGCAAACTTTAGAAGGGAAAGCCTTTCTCACTGACACTGAATAACAGAAATAAAGAGAAAACAAGCGATTTGTCACAAATGAAGAAAAACCAAAGGAAGATCACAGGCAATTTCAAGTGTACCAAAGAGAAAACTCCTGAAAAATCAGACCTTGGAGCCCAAACAATGGAAATCACCAACCACTGGCTCCAGTGAATGACAGGGATTAGGGAACAGATGAAAAGAGTGACAAGACTCAAGAAACAAGATGCAACACTGAATGAACTTGTAACAGAGATTTTGGCAAAAAAAAATTTCATCCTGGAAATAAATAACAAGATGACAAGCATGGAAAGTGGAATGAATCTAGCTGAAGAAAGAACAGGACTTGAAGACCAGAACATGGGAATAACTTGATCTGTAAAAAACATAGAAAGAAGATTCAGAAAGAAAGAACAAACCTGCAGGATATATGAGATAATATCAAGAGGCCAAACTTACACCCGATTGGTATCCCAGAAGAAGAATGGCAAATGGAGAACAACTTGCAGGAAGTATTCCAGTAGGTAATCCAAAAACCTTTCCCTATCTCACCAGAGATGTGATAATCAAGCACAGGAGATACAGAAAACCCACACAAGACATTAAATGAGAAAACCAACCCCTAGAAACATAGTAATTCACATACACAAAGTAGGCACAAAAGAAAAAGTTCTAAAGGCAGCAAGAGAGAAAGGTCAGACTACCTACTAGGGAAAACCAATCAGAATAGCAGCAGACATATTGGCAGAAACACTACAAGCAAGAAGGGACTGGAGTCCAATATTCAAAGTCCTCAAAGATAGACAATTTCAAGCAAGAATTTTCTACCTAGCCAAGCTCAGCTTCATCAGTGATGGAGAATTAAAATCCTTCCCAGAAGTCCAATCCCTAAGAGATTATGCAACTTCCAGACCAGCTCTACAGGAGACACTTAAAAAGATATTAAGCACAGAAGCAAGAAAAAAGAGAATGACTACACACTTCCCAAGAGAACAGCAGAGCACAGAATCAACAGAGAATACAGCAACAAGAAACTTGAAAACACACACATACATCAACCCCAAAGCCAAAAGAAAACAAGCAAAAACAAAACTGTGCAAGAACCTCATGACAAGTATAAACAATCATCACAGTTAGATAATTTTTCTGAATGTGAATGGACTAAATGCACCACTGAAAAGACACTGAATGACAACTGGATAAGAAGTCATGACCCAATTAATTGCTGAATCCAGGAAACTAATCTCACCATAAGAGATGCACATAGACTCAAAGTAAAAGGCTAGAAAACAAGTTTACAAGCAAGTGGATTACAAAAGATGGCAGGAGTCACGATCTTAGTAACAGACAAAACAACCTTTAAGCAATCAAAAATTTTACAAGATACAAAAGGATACTACATAATGATAAAAGGGTCACTCCATCAACAAAAAATATCCATCCTAAACATATATGCACCCAATACAGGAGCACCAGCATTTATCAAGCAACTACTAAGTAAACTATAAAAAGATACTGACTCTAACACTATTATAGCAAGGGATTCGAATACCCCACTAACAGCCCCAGATTGATCATCAAGGCAAAATTCAACAAGGAGATCCAGGACCCAAACTTGACACTTGACCAAATGAACTTAATAGATACCTACAGTTTATTTCACCCAACAGCCACAGAATATACTTTCTACTCATCACCACATGGAATGTACTCCAAGATCAATCACATCCTTGGCCAAAAAGCAAACATAAACAAATTCCATAATGTAGAAATATTGCCATGCACCTTCTCAGACCACAGTGGAATAAAAATGAATATCAACACCAACAATATTTCCCCAAAGCCCCCAAAGACATGGACACTAAATAGCATGATGCTGAACAATGACTGAGTCAATACTGAAATCAAAACAGAAATTAAAATATTCCTGGAAATAAATGAAAATAAACATCTTACCAAACCCCCTGGGATGCCATGAAAACAGTTCTCAGAGGAGAATTTATATCTCTATAAGCAGACATCAAGAAAACCAAAAGATCACAAGTGGAGAGCCTAACCAATCACTTAAGGAAACTAGAAAGAGAAGACCACCAAAACCCCAACTTTAGCAGAAGAATCCAAATCACCAAAGTAAGAGCCCAGATACAGGACATAGAAGACAAAAATATTATAGAAAGCACCAACAATTCAAAAAACTGGTTATTTGAAAGAATTAACAAGATCGATGAACCCATAGCCAGAATGATCAAGAAAAAGAGAGTAAAAGCCCAAATAAAAACAATCAGAAACACAAAAGATCAAATCACCACTGACCCTGAAGTAATACAAAAGATTATCAGAGATTACTATGCACACCTATATGGAAACAAACTTGATAACCTACATTAAATGGAGGACTTTCTGACATCACACAACCTCCCGAGGTCGAAACAAGAAGACACTGAGACACTAAATAGACCAATAATAACCCAGGAAATTTACTCTGTCATAAGAAAACTACCTACAAAAAAAACCCCTGGACTGGATGGCTTTCCAGCAGAATTCTACAAAACATACAAGGAGGAGATGATACCAATCCTACTGAAAGTATTCCAGGCAATTGAGAAAGATGAAATTCTCCCCAAATCATTTGAAGATGCTAACATCACCCTGATACCCAAACCGGGTAAAGATTCAACACAAAAAGAGAACTACAAGCCAAAATCCCTTAAGAACATAGATGCAAAAATCCTCAACAAGATTCTAGCAAATCGGATCCAAAAACACATCTCAAAAATCATCCAACATGACCAAGTAGGCTTCATCCCCAAGATGCAGATCTGGTTCAACATTCACAGGACCATAAATGTAATCAAATACATCAACAGATGTAAAAACAAGAACCACGTGATTATTTCATTAGATGCAGAAAAAGCTTTTGATAAAACCGAGCATCCCTTCTTGATAAAACCCTCAAACACCTAGGTATAGAAGGAACATACCTCAAAATAGTGTCATCTACGGTAAACCCACAGCTAACATATTGCTAAATGGACCATTTTCCCCAAAACCGGAACAAGACAAGGCTGACCACTCTCAACTCTCTTGTTCAACATCGTGTTAGAAGTTCTAGCTAAGGCAATTAGACAAGAGAAGGAAATCAGGGGTATCCAAATAGGAAAAGCAGAAGTCAAGTTATCCCTCTTTGCTGATGATATGATCCTATACCTTGAAAATCCAAGAGAATCTGTCAAAAACCTGCTTGTAGTGACAAAGGACTTTGCAGAGTCTCAGGGTACAAAATAAATGTACAAAAGACAGTTGTATTCCTATACAGCAACAACAGGCAGGCAGAGACCCAAATAAAAGGCACAATCCCTTTCACAAAAGTGAAAAAAGATTTTTAAAAAGATGAAATACCTCGACATCTTCCTAACCAGAAAAGTGAAAGACCTTTACAAAGAGTACTACAAAACACTGCTCAAAGAAATCCAAGAAGACACAAACAAATGGAAAAGTATTTCATACTCATGGATTGGAAGAATCAGCATTGTTATAATGTCCATCCTACCAAAGACAATCTGCAGATACAATGTAATACCCATTAAATTACCAACATTATTCTTCTCAGACCTGAAAATGAAAATACAGAAATGATCATGCTTAGTCAAAACAATCCTTAGCAAAAGAAAAAAAGCAGGAGGAATCACACTTCTAGACTTCAAACTTTACTTTAAGGCCACAGTAATCAAAACAGCCTGGTATTGCTACAAGAGCAGGCATATAGATCAATAGAACAGAAGCAAAGCCTCAATTTCTCAACCATCTCATCTTTGACAAAGCCCCCAACAAAAACTACTGGGGAGAGGGAAACCTATTCAGTAAGTGGTGCTGGGAAAACGGGTTGGTCACATGCAGAAGATTGAAACAGGACCCCTGCCTATCACCACACACAAAAATTAACTCTAGACGGATCCAAGACCTAAACGTAAAACCTCAAACTATAAGAATCTTAGAAAATGCAGGAGACACCCTTATGGAAATTGGAACTGACAACCAATTCCTGACCAAAACCCTAAGTGCCCATATCATAAGAAATATGATAGACAAGTGGGACCTCATCAAACTGACAAACTTCTACAAAGCAATAGAAACCATCAAGGGAACAGGGAGACAGCACACAGAATGGGAAAAAAATATTTGCCAACTGTATATCTAGAATCTACGAGGAACTCAAATGTGCCGAAAGGAAAAATAAAACAGCTCCATTAAAAAAATGGGCAAAAGACATGATAAACACTTCCCATAACAAGATATACGGACACCCAACAGACACATGAAAAAATGCTCAGCCTCACTCATCATCAGAGAAATGCAAATAAAAACCACATCAAGATACCACATAACCTCAGGAAGAATGGCCATCGTTAATAAAACAAACAACAACAGATACTGGTGAGGATGTGGAGAAAAAGGAACGCTTCTACACTGCTGGTGGGAATGTAAACTAGTACAATCTCTTTGAAAGACAGTGTGGCTATTTCTGAAAGAACTAGAAATTGACCATCCATATGACCCAGCAATCCCCCTATTGGGAATATACCCAGAGGAACTCAAATCATTCTACAAAAAAGATACTTGCACATGTATGTTTTACAGTTCTATTCACAATAGCAAAAACGTGGAACCAACCATGCTGCCCTTTGAAGTTGGCCTGGATTTTTTAAAAAATGTAGTACATATGCACAGTGAAATATTATGCAAGCATAAAGAAGGACAAACATATGGACTTAGCAGCAACTTGGAAGGATTTAGAGTCTAAATACTCAGTGATCTATTACAGAAACAAAGAACAAAGTACCATATGTTCTCACTCATAAGTGGACCCTGAACATCTACCATAATACTATAAGAAAGGGATTGGCAGTAGTGGGATACTTCTGGGGTGGGGGTGGGGACAAAACATCAATAAGGTACCTGATCTCAAACCAGGCAAACTGGGGAACAAAAGGAGGCCCAAACTTTACCTGCACGATGTCCACTTGTATACCTAATCCTGAGTTGTATCCCACAACTTTAAAATAAAATATTTTTTAAAAGAAAAGAAATAAAAAGAATCCTCTGTATCTTCTGCTAGTCACTCCCTCAAGTAAAAATCAGAATAAGAATGTAAATGAACAGCAATCTAGTTAAAAAGAGATAATAAAAATGTTGCAAAATTTACCGCAAGTTGAATCAAAGTGAATGGTAATGCAAGATCTCAAAATCTTAAACTTTCTCTGTAATTCAAATTTTTAAAAAATAACAAGGTTTAACTTGAAATAAGTCATAGACTTTTTTACAAATACTTGATTGCCTTTGTTAAAATTGTTCTCTATGGAACTCCTATATTTTTGTAAGTAAAATATGTAAATTAACATGTTCAAAAGTCTCAAATATTTGCTTATATAATTTGTTAAATATTTAAGACATCTAAATTTCATATTCAAAAATTTCCTGCTCTGTAATTGAATACATATATGAACTGAACAAAGAAGGACCCTCATGAAGTTATAATTTTTTCATGATAATTGTAGAGTATTGTGGGTAAATGCACAGGTTCTATTTGTAGGGTGTAATTATTTCCTGCATCCAGGAGACTCATCTCACCACAAGGGACATACACATACTCAAAGTTAAAGGATGGTAAACGAGTTTCCAGGCAAATGGATCACAAAAGAAGTCAGGAGTCATGATATTAATATCAGACAAAACAACCTTTAAGCTATCAAAAATTTAAATGATGCAAAAGGACACTACATTATGATAAAATGTCCAATCCATCAACAAGAAATATCCAACCTAAACATATATGCACCCCACACAGAAGCATTTATCAAGCAACTGCTAAGTGAGCTAAAAAAAGATGTTGACTATAGCACTATTATAGCAGGAGACTTGAATACCCCACTAACAGTCCTACATAGATTTAGAGTCAATTATACTTAGTGATCTACCACAGAAACAAAGAACAGAGTACCATATGTTCTCACTTATAAGCTGACCTTGAACAATTATAATACTATAAGAAAGCAATTGGCAGTAGTGGGATACTGTCATGAGAGGGAGATTGGGAATGGCAGGTGAGGGAAACTGCTAGGGTACAGAGGGGCATATCTCATCAACAAAGGTACCTACATAATCAACTTTTTATACCTAACCATGAATTGCACCCCACATCTTTATTAAAAAAAAAAAAATAGAGGGCTGGGCTTGGTGGCTCAGCCTGTAATCCCGCGCTTTGGGAGGCCGAGGTGAGTGAATTGCCTGAGCCCATGGGTTCGAGACCTGCCTGGGCAACTTGGCAAGATCTCATCTCTACAATAAATCAAAAAAACTAGCCGGGCGTGGTAGCGCGCACCTGTAGTTCCAGCTACTTGGAAGGCTGAGGCGGAAGGATCACTGGAGCCCAGCAGGTCGACACTGCAGTGACCGGGAGCGGCCACTGCACTCCAGTCTGGGTGACAGAGTGAGACTCCAACTCCAAAAGAAAAAAGAAAGAAAGGAAGTTTGAAAAGGCAGAACAGAGCCTTCAAGAGATATGTGATTATATTAAGAGACTGAGAAAATTAAATGTAATGCATATAGAGAAAAAAAGAAAGAAAATATGCAGACAAAAGACAAACTTTTTTAAACTTAAAAATTTATTATTGAAATTTTTTAAAAGATTGGTGATGACTCAGAATGACCAAGAAAAGGGGGATAAAATATAAACCGCCAATATCAGAAATGAAAAGAGTCAATTATGAGATATTCTACACACATCGTGAACCTAATAAAGAAATATCATGGACACATTTATGCCAATACATTTGACAACCAAGAAAAAAATGTAATTTTTTTTGAAAAATCCAACTTAACACAAAAATAAGAAGAAAAAACTTTTGAATAGCCATATGCCAACTAAAGTTAATTTTGTAATTTAAAAGCTTCCCAAGAAAAACCTTAATGAACAGATACATGCATTGGTGATATTTATCAAACATTTATCATATACTGTTTCAAAAAAAATGTTGCAAGCATTTCCCAAGTCATTTTTTGAGATTAACCCAAACTTGACACCGAAACATGACACAAACATTACAAGAAAATAAAATTACACATCAAGCTTCTGAGGAACATACATGCAAAAATTCTTAACAATACATTTGGAAATTGAATACAGCAATATAAATTGAGGGTTTTTTAACTAACCAATGGAGCTTATCCCAGAAATACAAGACAGTTTTTCCTTTAAAAATCAATAAATGCAATTCAGCACATTGAGAGAATAAAAGAGATGAGCCATGTCATCTTCGTAATGAAGGCAGAAAAAGTATTTAACAAAAATCAACACACATTCTTAACTAAAAAAGAAAGAAAACTTATTAGCAAGATTGGAAAAGAAGAGAAATTTTAAATCAGTTAAATGAAAACTTAAACTGAACATTCTATATTATGTGAACTATTGAAACAGTTCCCATCTTAAGTCAGGAAAAAAATACGCATTTCTCTCTCATCACTTTTATTAATCATCATACTGAAGACCCTCAGGTAATATTAGAGGTCTAAGTCAGTATAGTAAAACATGAAAAAGAAGATAAAGATAATAAGAAAGAAGCAAAATTATCTTTCTTAACAAATAAGGGGTTTTTTTTGCTACAAAGTAATTTTTTCCACCCATTACAAAACATAGCCTCTAATGGTTTCTGAATTTTATATATTCCTTGACAATCAGTGGGACAAAGAGGATTGGGGGCCAATATGTCAGGGAAGTCCCACTATATCAGGTAAGGGATTCACTAACTTATATTTGATCAGAGACTTTTTCCTGGACAATCAACTAGATGAAGAGTAGGCTAGGCACCATATTCAGCCTGGGGACAGTGGACACAGTACAGTAGAGGTTTATGTAGTAACCCATAAGTAACTGCATGAACAAGCAGCAATCTAACATGAGACAAATGACAAGGTGTAATACTGAAGCCCTGAGTTGGGAGCCATCCAGCAGAAGGTGATGCCACACAGAGCCTCTCTTGTGGGAGGTGGCACAATGATAGAGATGAGCCTGCTCCCAGCCACCATCAGGATCACACAAGGTGGGAAACCCCAATTGTCTTTTCCTCTCCACTTGCCATTCTTATTCAGTGCCTCATGCATTGACTAAACTCAGCAGGAAACCAACTGTAAGCAAAGAGAAAATATGGTGCTGCAGTTGTCATTTCCACTGACACAGAGAGCAGAAGGAAGAGAACAGAATGGATGTCAGAGTAAACAGGAGAAGACGAGTAATGATGTCTCCTCCAGATAGTGGTGACAGACAGAGAAAAGTTTCTATTACAAAAAGGACTGAGAAAAGGTAATGAGTTCAACTGAGCAAATTTATCATCAGATCTAAGATGAATATCACTTTGAGTATTACTTAAGATCAAAGAACTTTTGGCTTGTCTCATTCCAGACCACATTTCAGAGCTACAAAGCCCAAGCCCTACTCTTTGATAGAGCTTGCACATTGCACTTGCTTCCCATGATCCAGTTAGGAAGAACCTTGCATTAGTTTATTACATGATCCTTCTACTTGGAATTTGTCTGTGTCTTGGTTTCTCCACTCCCCCACAACACTCTTGGCAAATGTCTATATTTTTTTGACTGGGATATAGGAGAGATATATATTTCCCCTCTACATGATAAACAATTGTCACAATTAGTAATTCATTCAACCATTTATTTATTAATTCCTTCAATCAATCATCCACCTTGGGTTTTACTGTATTTGGCTGTTATAGTAATAAATCCTTAGGATGCAAAAATGAATATCTTCTACATAAACTTGCAATTATATTTCCAGGTCACATAATTAGAGTGAAGTTCCAAAAAATGGTCTCAGTCATTAGCCAAAAAAATCCCTTATGACTGTCTATATAATACTGTTGATTTTCTAAGGTCTTTATAGAGTATAAGTTCCATGAGGAAAGAAGATTTATCTATCTTGATAAGTAAAGAATGAGAATTTAGTAAACAGCTCAAATCAATTAGTCGAATACATAATGCATATTAAAAATACAATAGGCACAAAGATGAGAGGAGACTGTACAAAAAAACAAAAACCCTCTGCCTACCTTTCAACTACTTTAGAAATGTTAATCTAATGACTACAATCTAAACTTCCTATTAGGTCTGGCAAGGTTAGTATGCAAATGTTTTGATTTCTAATATTTTGATTCTTAGTCTTAGACTTCTCATTGAGTTGGCTCATGTCATTTTCAGGAGCAATGAGCAATTTAGTATATAATGGCCAATTTCACATTTCTTATAGTACAATCATTATTAGTAGTGTACTTTACATTTTATTTTTTGTTTTTTTCTAAGGTTAATAAAAGATTTCTTTACAAAATTCAAAAGATGAAGTACGTAATGAAAAATATCTCTTATTCCTGATCCCACCTAATTTCACCTAAAGAAATCAATGATGTCAATTTATCATGAATTTTTTTCACAGAAATTACATCATATATAGTGTTTTAAACAATACTTTTTTAACCTTGCAGTATATATTAAATATATTTCTATATGAGTATATAAAAGTTATATTGTCAAATTATGTGATGGTTATGGTAGACTACTAATTCTACCATATGCTTGCAATAAATGTTATGTTTGTTATTAATGTCATGCAGACTTACTCTTAAATAGTTGCCAATATTTTGCCCCCAAAAGCAATGGACCTCTTGCATACACACACACACACTCACATACACATAAGTATAATTTTGCACATGTGCACAGTTCCTAAAAGCTAGTATGCTAAAAATTATTCATAAACTAAAATGTACTAAATACTAGGACTACTTCTCAATAGATATTGTGCAATTTATACTAACTTATGAGAGCAACTTTTCTTTCATTTCAAACATAATTTGATTTCAAATGTATTGATTCTTATCAACCTATGAACTCAGAGATTAGATCTTGCAGTTTTAGTTTCATTTTTCTAACTCTGAATAAGCTTGAGAAATAGACTAAATCTCCATTTTTAAATTTTTGGTTTTATTCTATATGTTTTATTTATTTTCTGTGAACGATCTGCTCATGTATATTGAGCTGCAGTTCCTTGTTATATTGTTTAAGCAAATTAGCTCTTTTTCTAGAAAATAAATTGAAAGTATGTTTTTTGAGTGTTGTCTTCTGACTTTTTTTGCATAAAGGAGTTATATCATTTTTATGCACATGTGCTTTTGTATTTAATGTCTTCTGAGTATTATATCGTGAGGGGATTCCATATTCCAGGATTATTTTTTAAATTATCTGAAGTGGCCAGTTACATGGTTTTAATCTTCATATTACAGTTGGTAATACGTCTGGAATTTACTTTACTATATGGTCTGAAATAGACTAAATCTCCATTTTTTAATTTTTGGTTTTATTTTATTTATTTATTTATTTTGAGTCAGAGTCTCTCTTTTACCCAGGCTGGAGTGCAGTGGCGTGCTCACAGCCACAGCAGAATCGACCTGCTGTGCTCAGGCAGTTCTTCCGCCTTAGCCTTAGCTGGAACTATAGGCACGGGTTACCACACCCGGCTTATTTGTTTATTTATTGTAGAGACGAATTCTCACCAAGTTGCCCAGGCTGGTCTCGAATCCCTGAGTTCAGGCAATCCTCTTGCCTTGGCCTCTCCAAGTGCTGGGATTACAGACTTGAGTCATAGCACCCAGCCCTAAGCCTCCATTTCAAAAATTTCTATATAAATATCATAGTTAATTTATTGAACAGCTCATGGTTTCTCACTGACTTGAAATAAAATCTTTATGATAAGCAATTCCTGAGAGTGATTTGTCTCTAGACTGTGCAGACTGCTCTATAGCTTTGTTTCTGTTGGTAGAACCCAGTGCTGCACTCTGACGTATTTCTAGTTATAGTACTCATATTCTATAGTTGATACTGTATCTCCAGAATTGGTTTTCTTATGGAGTGGATATGATTCCGTTCTTTACTCTTCTTTTGTACTACCTTGGCAATTTTTTGAAGCATTTTAAGCATTTCATTTAAATTGGTATGAAGATTTTCTGTCCCTCTCTATAAACAAGTCTTTTTCACTTCAGAAATCATTGGAGGTCGGGCTCTTTGTAGTACAGGTTCCCTCTGCTAGGTAGGTGTTCTAAGAACCCACTGGCATCAGTGTACCAGTTAGCATTCTTGCGAGAGACTGTGTTTGGTTTCAGTGAATTTTTTTTTGTGACAAATAGGTGACTGATTCTTCCACCATGAGGATCCACCTGATCACACCATGCTGAGTGTTCAGCAGTTTTTGACTAAAATGACTTGTCTCCCTTCTCATTCATCTGATCTTGCCCTCGGCAACTTTTGTTTTCCAGTTTTCGCAGATGAAAAAAGTTCTTAAAGGGAAACATATTGCTGATGTGGACGAGATGAAACAAAAATGGCAGAAGCACTAAAAGGCATAAAAAATGACACGTTCAAACATTTTTTTGAGCAGTGGAAAAAGCACCATGAAAGGTGTATTGAATCAAACAAAGAGTACTTTGAAGGTGACTGAAGTTTAAATATGTAAGAATGAATACACAAACTTTTATAAATAAATTCCAGAATTTTGGAGTCCCCCCTTGTATATGTATACATTGTATAATACTTTTGTGACTACTATTATTAATATTCTTGATAAGTTTATGCCAAGAACATGTTTTACTTCTATTACAAATTTAGTCTCTTACTCTGTTATATCTCCTAATTCAATTAGTTGCAAACTTTTTCAATAAAAGACTCAAAGGAAATGTTTTAGATTTTGTGAATTATATAGTGTTTGTTGCAACTTTTGAACTCTGCTCTTGTGGCATGAAAACAACCATGGACAATATGTAAATGAATGGGTAGGGTTGTGTTCCATAAAACTTTATTTATAAAAAACAGCAGCAAGCAATATTTGACCTACAGCCCCAGTATGCCAACCCCTCCACAACAATTTCATTTTCCCTTTAAATAAGAAATCCAACTTTTATTCTACTTAATATTTGTCAGACTCTATTTTCGAGTAGGTTTAAAGCTTTATGTTTATTTAAAGCTTTGCTGAATGATATCATCAAAAAAATCAGAAAACAACAGGTGTTGGTGAGGATGCAGAGAAAAGGGAATGCTTCTACATGGTGATAGGGATGTAATCTAGTTCAACCTTTGCAGTAAGTAGTGTGGCATTTTCTCAAAGAACTAAAAATTGAGCTGCCGTATGATCCAGCAATCTCACTTTTGGGATTATGCCCAGAGGAACACAAATCATTCTATTAAAAGGACACCGGCACACATATGTTCATTGCAGTACTATTCACAATGCCAAAAATGCAGAAATAACCCAGATACCCATTGAAAGGGAACTGGATAAAGAAAATGTGGCACACATGCACGATGGAATACTGCATAGTCACAGAGAACAACAAAATCATGTTCTTTGTAGCAACATGGATGCGGCTGACACTATCATTCTAAGTGAATTATCACTGACAAAAAAAAAAAAACGAAATACCAAATGTTCTCACTCATAAGCTGGCCTTAAACATTGGACACATGAGCACAAAGGTTGGCACAACTGACACTGGACACTGCTAAAGGTGGAAGGAAGGGAGAAAGGATAACGGGCACAGAACCACTCATTGCATACCATGCCCACTACGGGCAGAGGGAAGTTTCACTAGAAGCCCAAACCTCACCTGTGTGCATTTTACTTATGTAGCAAGTCCTCACATGTCCCCACAACCTTAAAATAAGAAAACATTTTAAAATAGGCAGTCTTTCTTTTTTGAGGGAGATGTGCCCATACCGGGCCTTTCTGATATGGAACTTTTCCCTCCCTTTCTTTCCTCTCTTCTTCCCGCTAATAAACTTTGCTTTAAAACTTAAAATAATAGTAATTAATAAATAAATTATATTAAAAAATAAAAAATTGCTGAGTGAAACTGAAAAACATACATAATGAAATCAGTAGATATCCCAACCCGGTAGATTAAGTAAAAGGAGCAACTGAATTGCTTACCTAGGGCCACTGACAACATAACAGGAATCCTACTGCCACAAAAGGTCGTGATTTGGGCCATGCAAATCTAAACCTATCAGGTATATCCAGACTTAGAAGCATGAGGAACTTGCTGTAGGTGCTTCCAGGTTTGGATTGCCTTTCCAAGTCACCATTCAACTTTAGAATTGGAAAAATTCTCTCCTTTTTCTATAATTTTTAATCCATATTCTATAATTTTATTAAAAGAAAATTTAATTCTGTTCACATAGTGAGCTCAACCCTTCTAACTCAGACCCAAAGTTTAGTAAGAACAGATAGGACTGCAGTTGCTTCTGTGCAAGTTTGTTCAGAATCTGTGTAACCCAGGAAGTTTTTCCATTTTTAGTAGCCTCAATCAAATTTCTCAGACAACTTATCTCTGCACTCATCTCCTCAGATTTCTTCCTAAATTCTTGATTTAAAAGATCCACTTGGATCTAAAACAAAACTGCATGGGGAAAAAGTAAATATGTAACAATTTTTTCGAGAGTCAGGCTGTATAATTAAGAACTCTGACAAGTTTTCTCTATTTTATGCATAAAAGTATGATTTCTTAGAAAATCATGATAGGATACTATTTAAAGCAGAAAATATCTTCTGACTTGCACTAGGACAGTAGGGAAGGCCTAGTTTACAACCTTACTAATATTCACTCACCATGAGGATTTTGATAGAATACTGGACCAGCCATAAAAACAAATGCTATATGACGTGGTAAGCAAAAGTGAACCCTGGGAGAAAGGCATTAGTCCACTTGCACAAACTATTGGTCTCACTTGGAATGGTATAGGAATACATACTATAGAGCTTACATCTGATGAGAAAATCTGATAGCAACACTTTCACATGGAGAAAAGAGAGAATTTTTCCAAAGTTGAATCGTGACTTAGGCAATCCATACGTGGAAGCATCTACAGCCAGCTCTTCATACTTCTAAGTCTGGATATATCTGATAGTTTTAGATCTGCATGGTTCAAATCAGGATCTTTTGTGGAAGTAGGAATCCTGATAAGTGGTCAATGGCCTTAGGAAAGCAATCCAGTTACCGCTTTTACTTAATCTACCTGGTTGGAAGATCTACTTGATAATCTATGAAATCTTGTTGAATTGGGGCTCTATGAGATCCAAAAATCTCACCAAAATAGCAGCCCAAACCTCAGAGAGTTTATTTTTATTCTCCCAGGACATTGAGGGGACAAAATCACCCTGAACTATCTAGAATTTCAGAGTGGTGCAAAACTCAAAGGCTGCTGGGAAAACCAGGATTCAGGACCTTTAGTGAATCAAATGCAGTAAATAGGAATGGTGCTTCTCTTTATGATTTTGTTTTAACCTTTGCCAATTCCTTCATGAGGAGCCAAGTCAGTGACTGGTCAGGAGCTACGGCAGCCACAGCCAGACATACCTTCAGCTTGTGCTCCAGGATCCTTGTCTGCTTTCTCAGTTCATTGTCTCTTTCCCTACCCAGCTTCTCTCTCAGTTGAGCAATGTTCTCCTTCAGGCTTCTCTCGAGCTTCCACCTTCTGTTGCTGTTCCTTCTGTTTTTGTCTTACCTGCTCCACTTCTTTTCAGGCTGCCTCTTTCCTGGCCCACTCTACTATCCCATGAAGGGTTTAGAAACAGTAAAAAGAAACAGATCATTCCTAAGCTCTGTCTTCTGGAGACCACAGCCAAATCAAATTTGAAAGGAAGGGTGGGAAATTTAAAAATGTGTCCAGTGGTGCCAGCAATAAGGGCAGAGTTGAGCATCTGATGGGAAAGACCCTTGTTTATACTTACATTTAGTAGAGTGTGCATTCCCTGGAAGGAGAGAAGGAAATTGTTTCAGGAAGCTCTTCCTCTCACATCTGTCAGAAGGCATTATAGGAACAGACCTGCCCCACTATGCTCTGAGCCCTGCCCTCACACCAGCTGTGGCCTTTGCCCCATTGGTCAGGGCTTTATCTGCCTGCAAGATGCATTTCTCTACTGCCTCCTGAGATGTCATGAAATACTGAAGGACCTCGTTTACCTGAGAAACCAGGAAGGAGCAAGGACTTTGTATTTCTACTGGGGAGATTTGTTCTGCACAAACAAATCCATCTATGTCATCTTTCTTTCTGCTTAAAAGGTGTCAGAACCCACCTACAACGTTTTCCAGCTCTGTAGTGTAAGACCTTCCTCATCTCTGACCTCTTGTCTCCCTCCAGTGCCTCTCCCAGTGCTCCTTCCCTCTACCCATTCTGGACTCCAACCAGTCAGAGCTATGTGCAGTTGTGCAATCCAAGATTTCAGATGCTTGTATGTATTTGCACGTTTACCTGGGGCTCGTCTTCTTAAATGGCATCTCAATCTGGACAGCATGGACACTGTAGTCTAAATGTTTGTTTCCCCCAAAATTCGTATGTTGAAACCTAATCCCCAATGTAGTCGCTTTTGGAAGTGGGGCATTTGGGAGGTGATTAGGGTATGAGTGTGGAGACCTCATAAATGGGATTAATAACCTTATAAGGAACTAAAGAGACAAAAGTTCTTCATTTCCACCATGTGAGGAAATAGTAAAAAGATGCCACCTGTGAACCAGGAAGTGCACACTCACTATACACTGAACCTGCCAGAGCCTTGATCTTGGACTTCCTAGCCTCTGAACAGTGAGAAACTAATTTCTTTTATTCATGTCACCCATTTTATGGTATTTTGGTATAGTAGGCTAAATAGACTAAGATAATGTACACATACTTCAAAATGTATATTGTCATCTTCTTCCCAGAAGGTTCCCTAGACCACATTCCCAATATGAAATGCAGCCTCTAATCTCTGTTGCTAATCTACTCTGCCACTTGCTGAAAGTGTAACTCCAGGCAAGTTATTTCATCTGCCTGTATCTCCCAGTTCACATCTACAAAATGTGGGTAACGAGAGTACAATTTTGTGGAGAATTAAATTAAGACATTTAGAGAAAGAGCATAACATGCTGGTCACATAGGTAGTAATAGTTCAATATATGTTTTTTGCATTATTATTATTAATTATTAGTGGCTGAATTTTCAGTATATGTTAGTTTCATATTATGTTTATCATCAGCACAACTATAGCCTACCATCATAAGTTCACAAGCATTACATGCTGTATACAATTGTCTATTTTATTCTCGTACTTTGATCAACCTTCAATGCAAACACTCAGTTTGCATCATGTTTACAAGGTAACATCAGTTACCTTGTAAAATCCTTAGCAGTTGGCAAAGTGTCTAACAATTGTTGGATGAAGAAATGAATTATGTTCTGTCTTGCCTGAATTTCTAATTGATATACTCAATCTTGGGGAATCAATATTTCTATTCTCCTCATGAATTGTGAACATTAAAAGATAGTAGTAAAATATATATCCCCATACTCTCTGTATTGCCCACAACTGGTGCTGTGCTCCAGATTTTTTTTTTTTTAGAGTCTCACTCCTTTGTCCAGGTACAGTGGCACCTTCACAGTCACTCTAGTGTCGACCTGCTGGACTCAGGCGATCCTTCCACCTCAGACTTCCAAGTAGCTGGGACTACAGATGTGCACCATACCTGGCTAATTTTTTTTATTTTTTGTAGAGATGAGGTCTCACCAAGTTGCCCAGGCTGGTCTTGAACTAGTGGGCTCACATAATCCTCTCACCTCAGCCTCCCAAAGTACTGGGATTATAGGCTTGAGCCACTGCACTCAACCTGTGCTCCAGATTTTGAGGAGACCCCCTTGACTCTATTCTATTAGCTCTTCTGTGCTCCCATTTAACTCACCTTAACTCCTTTCCTAAGCACTTGTGAGTAGCCCATTCAATTTTTTTCTTTGCTTTCCTGTGGAGGTTGTACCCTCCAGCAACACAGAAGTTATCTACTGAAAACTTTCCATTAGGGCCTTTGAAAGCTGATTAAGTTTAGAGTGACAATATGTTACAGAGGTCTCTTTATTCTGCAGCCAAAATTCCTCCTTTTTATTCTCTATGAGTTCCTGAAAGGGAAATGTAAAGGAAAGTCACCAGGAAGAAGAAAAGAATAAGGAGATAGATTTCAAATAATTTATTAGATGAGTGGTCTAACTGCAGTCATCTTAAAAGAAGCATTCTGGGGGGACGCGGCAAGATGGCGACAGGGCAACCCAGCGTCTGAAGCCCTCTGCAAGGGAGATCTGCAGTGGGTCTCTGACTCTCACCCCAGGGGGCTGGGGACCCCAGCATCACAGCCTGCTCTACAGACAGAGCTTGGCTGCTGCCATCGGAACGACTGGACAGTTTTGACTGCATTCCAAATGGTCCCGCCGCCACCCCTCCCCCCACCGCCACTGCCACTGCCGTCGCCGGCGCCACCGCAGCCACGGCCTCTGGGAGGGGTAGCATATCGCACCACATGGCTCGAGGAGATCCACAACGAACCACTTCAGGGAAGATCTGCTGGGATAGCTGCCACCTATCCTGTGTCGAAGACTGTCCTGCCCGCCCGGTGTGGGGCTCCTGTTGCCTGCTCAGAGGCAGGCAGCCATCTTGTTCCTGTCCGGCCCCACCCCCTCTGGGGCGAGCAGATGAAATAGCACCACCTGCTAGCGATTCAAGGTAACAACACCGAAACAGGAGAAACAAGCTTGATAAAGACATAGACCAAACTGCTGAAGGAAGGTTAATCTGAACTGTCCTTCACAGCAGATCAGGGGCAATTGACTCTAACTGCAAACTAATTTACCAGCTTGAAAAGAAAACTAGAAATCAGACCTGAAAGGACATTGGACTTAAACGAAAGGTCTCAGAGTGTGTTTCATTGATTCTATCAGTTTAATGACCTTAATTCTATCCCTACTGTATTGTTCCCTTTTTTCTTTTTTCCTTTTCCTTTTCTTCTCTTTTCTTCTCTCTGTAAACCATATCTTTGTATAGAGGAACAGCACACTAACAAGGTGGTTGGTTAGCTTGTATATTAGCATCACTATATGTTTTATTTTTGTTTGTATGAGAGTTGGTTCAACTGTAGCTGTGGTCTATTGTTTTTATCTGTTTCAGTATAGGCCTCTCTCTCTATTTGTTGGCACACTCATTTGTTTCCTCCCTTACTCCTCTATCTCTCCACTCCCCTCTTCAACCCACTATCTGCTCCATTCTCTCCCTCTGATAACCACATTTTATTTCAGGGAGTAAACCTACAGCCCCACTGCACGGACAGATTCCAGAACAGTGGGAAGTGGGTTCCACATTATCCACACACCTGTCAGCGAATACCAGGACCTGCAGACAGATTTTGAATCACAGCTTTCCCCTTAAATACATCTCAAAACTGCAAAAAGGACCACCTCCAACCTACAGTGCAACTTCAGAATTGAACAAAGTAAGAGGACATACATAAAGAATAGGAGATTGAACAAACAGAAGTAAAACCAATCCGTTTACCCCTGAATAACAGAATTAAAGAAGACAGTGATGTGGAGGGAAGGAAAAAATAGAGAGGGGGAAAAAAACGCACAAATGAAGAAAAACCAAAAGAAGAATATAGGTCCTACACAGACCCCTGGGAAATCAGACACTGAGAAAACATATTCTGGAACACAGACAATGAAGAGTCCCCAGAATGACTGGTTACATGCAACAAACCCAGACATCAAGACATTAATGGAGAGAATTTAAAAAATTGAGGAGAGACAAGAAGAAAATAGGAAGGAGCTGTTGTCAGAAATGACAGCAGTAAAGAATACTGTGATGGAAATGAACAACAGACTAATAAGCATGGAAAGCAGAATCAGCCAAGCCGAAGAAAGAATCTCAGAGCTCGAAGACCAAAACACAGAACTAACCCAAACTGTCAAAAGCATAGAAAAGAAGCTCAAAAAGACAGAACAAAACCTGCAAGAGATGAATGATCACTTCAAGAGACCAAACCTAAGAATAATTGGGCTTCCTGAGGCAGAAAGAGAAGCAGAAGCCACGCTGGAACAAACATTTCATGAAATCATTCAAGAAAACTTCCCTCATCTCATTAAGGATGAAAAAATTCAAACACAAGAGATTCAGAGAACCCCTGCAAGACAACAAACGAGAAGACCAACTCCCAGACACATAATAATTCGCCTAAACAAAGTAGCTATGAAAGGAAAAATCCTAAAGGCAGCAAGAGAAAAAGGCCAGACTACCTACCAGGGAAAACCAATTAGAATAGCAGCAGATTTATCCACAGAAACCCTTCAGGTCAGAAGAGCCTGGAGCCCTATCTTCAAAGTTCTAAAAGAGAAACAATTTCAACCAAGAATAACCTACCCAGCCAAACTAAGCTTCATTAGTGAGGGAGAATTGAAATCTTTTCCAGACATCCAATCCCTAAGAACCTACGCTACCACCAGACCACCTCTACAAGAAACACTTAAGAAAGTACTGAACACAGAAGAAAAAGAAAAAAGAACAACAGCATTCTTCACAAGAGTACAGGCAAAAGATTAAAACACACATGAACCAACTCCAAAC
>NW_007247896.1:9895-10385 GCF_000164805.1 Carlito syrichta | reverse complement strand
CAGTCCATTGCATTCCATTCCACTCCATTCCATTACATTCCATTCTACTAAATTCCATACCATTCTAGGACATTCCTCTCCATTCAATTCCCTTCCATTCTCATCCATTCCTCTCCAAACCATTTCTCTCTATTACTCTGTATTCCATTTCATTCCATTCATGTCCATTCCATTCCTCTACATTCTATTCTTCTCCATTCCATTCCATTTCATTCCTTTCCTCTCCATTCCATTCCATTCCACTCTATTCCTTTCCTCACCATTCCATACCATTCCTTTTCATTCCAATCCATTCCTCTCCATTCAAATTCATTCCATTTATTGACTATCCTGATCCATTCCACTCCATTCCATTCCTTCCATTCAATCCCATTCATCTCCATTCCATTCCATTCCACTCCTTTTAATTCCATTCCATTCCTTTCCTTTCCATTACAATCAAATCTATTCTATTCTACCACACTCCATTCGGTTCCTTCCCACTCAATTC
>NW_007247896.1:7988-9014 GCF_000164805.1 Carlito syrichta | reverse complement strand
CCATTCCATTCCATTCCATTCTTCTCCTTTCCTTTCCATTCAATTACATTCTTCTCCATTCCATTCCATTCTATTTTATTCTTCCCCATTCCATTTATCTCCATTCCATTCCGTTTCATTCCATCCCATTCCTTCCAATTCCGTTCCTTTCCATTACATTCCATTCAAACCCACTCCATTCCATTTCTACATTCCATTCCTTTCCATTCCATTCCATTTCATTCCATTCCACTCCACTCCACTCCATTCCACTCCTTTCCTTTTCATTCCATTCCTCTCCATTCCATTGCATTTCATTCCATTCCTTCCACTCCTTTTCATTCTCTTCAATTTCTCCATTCCATTCCTTTCCATTCCACTCCACTTCATTCCATTTCATTTCATTCTATTCCTTTCTATTCCTCTCCATTTCATTCTAGTACATTCCACTCATTCCACTACATTCCATTCCGTTCCATTCTATTCTTCTCCATTCCATTCCATTCCTCTGCATTCCGTTCCATTCCATTCGATTCCTACCCATTCCTGTATATTCCATTCAATTCCAATCCAATCCTTTCCGTTACTCTCCTTTCCATTCCTTTCCACTCTATCCATTCCATTCCTTTCCATTCCTCTCCATTCCATTCCATTCCATTCCATCCCTCTCCATTCCATTCTATTCCATTTCAACCCTTTCCAATGCATTCCTCTGTATTCAATTCCATTCCCCTCTTTTGCACTCCATTCCATTCCATTTTTTTCTTCTCCATTCCTTTTCTTCCCATTACATTGCATTTCGTTCCTCTCCATTCCTTTCTTTTTCATTCTTCTTTTTCTATTCCAATTCATTCCATTCAAATCTTTTCCACTCCACTTCACTCCACTCCATTCCATTCCACTCCAATGTCTTCCATTCCACTCCATTCCATTCCATTCCTTTCAAGTCCATTCCATTCCATTCCTCTCCATTGCATTGCCTTCCTGTCCATTGCATTCCATTCCAGTACTCTCTATGTCATTCCTTTCCATTCCATTCAAATCCGT
>NW_007247896.1:1699-7860 GCF_000164805.1 Carlito syrichta | reverse complement strand
AATATATTCCATTCCGTGTATTTCATTGCATTCCATTCTTTTTATCTCCATTGAATTCCATTTCACTCCACTCCACTCCATTCCATTTCTTTCTTCTCCATTCTATTCCATTCCTCTCTATTCCAATGCACTCCAATCCATTACATTCCTCTCCATTGCATTCCATTCCAATCCTCGCCATTCCATTCTATTTCTCTCCATTCTATTCCTCTCCATTCCACTTTTTACCATTCCATTCCTTACCTATACATTCCATTCCATTCCACTCCACTCCACTCCACTCCATTCCATCCAATTGCATTCCATTCCATTCCCTTCCATTCCATTCCATTCATCTCCCTTCCGTTCCCTTCCTCTCCTTTTCAATCCATTCCTACCCATTCTATTCCACTGCATTCCATTATATTCCACTACATTTCATTCCACTCCATTCCTTTCTTTTCCATGCCATTCCATTCCTTTCCTCACCATTGCATTCTTCTCCACTCCATTTCATTCCACTCCATGCATTCCATTCCATTGCTCTTCTTCCCTCTCCATTCCATCCCATTCCATGCCCTTACCTCTCAATTCTCTTCCACTCCATTCCATTCCATTCCTCTCCATTCCATTCCATTTCATTTTACTCCATTCCATTCCTTTCCATTCCATTGCATTTCTCTGCTATTCAGATTCAAACCACTCCATTCCATTCCATCCATTCAATTCAATTTCTCTCCTTCCCATTACATTCCACCCCATTCCATTCCATTCCTCTCCATTCCATTCAATAATATTCCATTTCATTAATTTCGATTCCATTGCTCTGCATTCCATTACTCTCCATTCCATTCCCTTTGTCTCCATCCCATTCCATTTTATTCCATTCCATTAATTTCGATTTCATTATTCTGCATTCCATTTCTCTCCATTCCATTCCATTCTCCTCCATTCCATTCCATTTTATTTTTCTCCATTTCTCACCAATCCGACCCATTCATAACATTCTATCTCCTTCCAATTCATTCCACTCCACTCCATTCTATTACACACCTATCCATTCCATTCCTTTCCATTCTACTCCATTCCATTCTATTCCATTCTATTCCACTACACTCCATCCCATTCCTTTCCTCACATTTCCATTTAATTGCTCTCCATTCCATTCCACTGAAATTCATTCTGTTTCATACCATTCCATTCCTCTCCATGTTATTGCTTTCCATACTTTCCATTCCATTCTTCTACATTCCATTCCACTCCACTCCATTCCATTCTACTCCCTTCCATTCCTCTCCCTTCCTTACCATTTCATTCATCTCTTTTCCATTCCATTCTTCTCCATTCCATTCCATTCCTATCCATTTCGCTCCATTCCATTCCCTTCCTTTCCTTTGATCTCCATTCCTTTCTATTTCATTTCAACAAATCAATTGCATTCCTTTACTCTCCATTCCATTCAATTCCTCTCCATCCACTCCATTCATTTCCATTCCTTTTATCACCCTTCCATTCTATTCCATTCTATTGCATTCCATTCCATTCATCTCTATTCCTTCCCTCCCTATTCCATTCCATTCCATTCCTCTCCATTCCATTACTCTCCATTCCATTCGTTTGTATTTCTCTCTATTCCATTCCTCTCCATTCCATTCCTCTCCAATCCAATCCATTACATTGTATTCCATTGAATTCCATTCCTCTCCATTCCATTTCATTCGTTTCCATTCTATTCCACTCCATTCGAGTCCTGTTCATTCCACTCCATTACATTCCATTCCTTTCCTGTTCATACCATTCCATTCCATTTCATTGCATTCCTTTGCATTCCATTCCTCTCCATTCCATTCCATTCCTTTTCCTCCACTCCACTCCACTTCATTCCATTCCGTTCCATTTCATTCCTTTCCATTCATCTCCCATCCTTTCCATTATTTTCCATTCCATTTGATACCTTCCCTTTCCATTCCACTTCATTGCATTCCATTCCACTCCATTTCAATCCATTCTATTCCATTCCATTTCCTCGATTCCTCTACACCCCATTCCTCTACTTCCCTCTCCATTCCATTTCATGTGCTTCCATTACTCTCCATTCCATTCCCCTCCATTCCATTCCATTCCAATACATTACTTTTCTTCCATTCCATTCCATTCCATTTCATTACATTCTATATTATTTCACACCATTTCTCGCCATTCTGATTCAATACATAACTTTCCATCCTATTCCATATCATTCCACTTCACTCCAATTTTTACTCACGTATGCATTCCATTCCATTCCTCTCCATTCCAATCCATTCCATTCCATTCCATTCCATTCCATTCCTCTGCATTCAATTCCTCTCCATTCCATCCCATTCCTCTCCATTCCATTCCATTTCATTCCTCTCCATTCCATTTCATTCCTCTCCATTCCATTTCAGTCCATTCCAGTCCTGTAGATTCCATTCCATTCCTCTCCATTCCATTCCATTACTCTCCATTCGACTCCATTCCATTCCATTCATTTCCTCTCCTTTATATTCCATTCCATTTCATTCCATTCCATTGCATTCTATTCCTCTCCATTCCATTCCATTTCATTCTTCTCTATTCCATTCCATTTCATTCAATTCCGTTGCATTCTTCTCCACGCCACTTCAACCTTTCCATTCTATTCCATAATCTTCCATTCCATAACCTTCCATTCATCTCCGTTCCTTTCCATTGCTCTCCATTACATACACTCCTCCGCATTCCAATTCACTCCTTTCCATTCCATTTCACTCTATTCCATTACACTCCATTCCATTCCATTCCATTCCATTCCGTCTCATCTCTCCATTCCTCTCGATTCTATTCCTCTCCTTCCCTCTCCATTCCATTCCATTCCATGCCTTTTCATTCCTCTCCATTCTCTTCTACTCCGTTTCATTACATTCCTCTCCATCCCATTCTGTTCCTCTCCATTCCATTAGGTTCCATTTTATTCCATTCAATTGTTTTTCATTCCATTCCATTCCATCTCTCTAATATTCCAATCATTCCACTCCATTCCATTCAATCCATTCAATTCCATTCCTCTCCCTTCCATTCCATTCCACCCCATTCCATTCCATTCCTCTCCATTACTTCCAATTCCATTCCTGTGAATCCATCTCCCTTCCAATTCATCACATTCATCTCCATTCCATTCCACTCCATTTCATTCCCCTCCATTCCATTCCATTTCATTCCATTCCATTCATTTATCTTCCATTTCTCTGCATTTCATTTCTCTCCATTCCATTCCATTCCTATCCCTTCCACACCATTTTATTCCACTCCATTTCTCGCCATTGTGATGTATTCCATAACATTCCATCCAATTCCATTTCATGCCACTCCACTCCATTCCATTACTCACCTATCCATTCTTTTCCATTCCATTCCTCTCCATTCCATTCCATTCCTTTCCCTTTCATTTTATTCCACTCCACTTCATCCCATTCCTCTCTTCACCATTCCATTTTATTTCTCTTCATTCCAATCAATTCCATTCCATTCCATACCTGTCTATTCTATTCCTCTTCATGTTAGTCCTTTCCATTACTTTCTACTCCATTCCTCTCCATTCCATTCCACTCAACTCCCTTCCATTCTAATTCCTTCTATTCCATTCCATTACTCTCCCTTCCATTCCATTCATCTCTTTTCCATTCCATTGCATTCCTATCCATTTCACTCCATTCCATTCCATTCCTTTCATTTCCATTACATTCCATTCCATCAATTCAACTGCATTCCATTACTCTCATTTCCATTCAATTCCTCTACATCCACTCCCTACTTTCCATTCAGTTCCTTTTCTCACCATTCCATTCCATTCCATTCCATTCTATTCCAGTCCTTTCCATTCCTGTCTATTCCATTTATTTCCATTCTATTCCATTCCATTCCACTCATCTCCATTCCTTCGCACTCTATTCCATTCAATTCCACTCATCTCCATTCCTTCGCCATCTATTCCATTCCATTCCTCTCCTTTCCATTCCTCTTCATTCCATCGCATTACACTCCTCCACATGCCATTGCATTCCAGTCAATTCCATTCCTCTGCATTCCATTCCTGTCCATTCCAGTCCTGTCCATTCCATTCCATTCCTCTCCATTCCATTCCATTCCTCTCCATTCAATTCCTGTCCATTACAGTTCTGTCCATTCCATTCCATTCCTCTCCATTCCACTCCACTCAACTCAATTCCATTCCATTCCTTTCCTTTCAATTCCATTCCATTCCATTTCATTCCACTCCATTGCATTCCATTCCTCTCCTTCCAATTCCATTTCATTCTTCTATTGCATTCCATTTCATTCCATTCCTTTGCATTCTACTCCACTCCATCCATTCCATTCCATTCCTTTCTATTCATCTCTATTCCACTCCATTCCTCTCCATTCCATCCACTCCTCTCCATTCCAATCCACACCATTCTATTCCATTCCACTCTATTTAATTCCACTCCAATCCATTCCATTCATTTCCCTTCCTCTCCATTACTCTCCACTCCATTCCTCTCCTTCCCTCTCCATTCCATTCAATTCCATGCCATTCAGTTCCTCTCCATTCTCTTCCACTCCATTTCATTCTATTCCATTCCCCTCCATTCCATTCTAATCCTAACAACTCCATTCTGTTCCAATTTATTTCATTCCATTTCTTTCCATTCCATTCTATTCCATTCCAATACTATTCCAATTCATTACACTACTTTCCATTCTATCCGTTCATTTCCATTACTCTCCATTCCATTTCACTGCACTCCACTCCATTCCTCACCATTCCGTTGCATAACATTCCACTCCACTCCATTCCGTTCCTCTCCACTCCATCCATTCCATTCCTCTCCATTCCATTCCATTCCATTCCATTCTAATCCTCCCCATTCCATTCTATTTCATTCTTCTCCATTCCATTTCATTTCATTCCATTCCATTCCACTCAACTTGACTCTGCTCCATTCCATTCATTCCACTCCATTCCCATCCGTTCCACTCCATTCCAGCCCATTCCAATCCATTCCTCGCCTCTCCATTCTATTCCATTCCATTCCTCTCCATTCCATTCTATTCTTGTCCATACCATTCCATTCCTCCCCATTCCAATCCACTCCATTCCATTCCACCCCATTATCTTCCATTTCTCTCAACTTCTCCTCTTTCCATTCCTCTCCAATTCTCTCCATTCCATTCCATTACGTTTTTCTCCATTCCATTCATCTCCATTCCATTCCATTCCTCTCCATTTCATTTCACATCTTTCCATTCCATTCATTTCGATTCCACTGCTCTGCATTCCATTCCTCTCCATTTTACTCCCTTTGTCTCCATTCCTTTCCGTTCCATTCCATTCATTTCCATTTTTTTGCTCTCCTTTCCATTCCTTTCCATTCCATTCCATTCCTCTCCATTATATTCCCTTCCATTCCATTCCATTACCTTCCATTTCTCACCTTTCCAATCCTTTAAATACCATCCCATTTTATTTCATTTAATTCCAATCCAATCCATTTCATTACACTCCTATGCATTCCATTCCATACCTATCCATTCCATTCAATTCCATTCCTTTACATTCCATTCTATTCGACTCCACAACATCCCCTTCTTCTCCACACCATTCCATTTCATACCTCTCTTTTCCATTCCATTCCAATCCCCTACATTTCATTCCATTCGATACCTCTCTATTCCATTCCATTCCTTGCCATGTCATTCCTCGCCTTTCCATTCCATTCCATTCATGTTCATTCCATTCCACCCCACTCCATTCCATTCTACTCATTTCAATTCCATTCCATTCCTTTCAATTCCTTTTCATTCAATTCATATCTTTTCCATTCCATTCCTCTCCAATACTTCCTATGACATTTCTCTCCATCCCTCTCCATTTCACTCCATGCCATTCACCTCCATTTAATTCCTCTCCATTCCCTCTCATTTTGCTGCATTCCACTCCATTCCATTCCGTTCCATTCATTTCCATTCCATTGCTGTCCATTCCTATCCTCACCATTCCATTCCATTCCTCTCGATTCCATTCCAATACATTCAGTTCCATTCTATTCAACTCCACTAAATTACACTCCTCTCTACACCATTCCATTTCATTCCTCTCCATTCCATTCCATTCTTCTCCATGTCATTCCTTTCTATTT
>NW_007247896.1:0-1106 GCF_000164805.1 Carlito syrichta | reverse complement strand
CAATTCCATACATTTCCTCTCCATTCCACTCCATTTCATTCTTCTCCATTCCATTCCATTCCACTCCACTCCACTCCATTCCACTCTATTCCATTCCAATCATGCCCATTATACTCCTGTCTATTCCATTCCATTCCTCTCCATTCCATTCCATTCCTCTCTATTCCACTCCATTCCATTCCATTCCTTTCCTCTCCATTTCATTTCCATCCACTCCATTGCATTCCATTCCTATCCCTCTCATCCCATTTCATTATTTTCCATTCCATTCCATTTCATTCCATTCCATTCTACTCCACTCTACTCATTCCATTCCATTCCATTCCATTCATCTGCATTCCATTCCATTCCTCTCGATTCCATCCACTCCTACCCATTCCAATCCTCTCCTTTGCATTCCATTCCACTCCAATTCATTCCACTCCATTCCATTCCATTCTATTCCATTCCTATCCATTCCATTAAATTCCATGCACTTCAATTCCTCTCCATTCTCTTCCACTCCTTATCATTCCATTCCATTTCCCTCCATTCCATTTTATTTCTCTCCACTCCATTCTATGCCATTTAATTACATTCCATTTCTTTCCGTTTCATTCTTTTCGATTCCTCTATAAACGGATCAATTCCACTACTGTCCATTGCATTTGGTAAATTCCATTTCTCTCCATTCCATTCCATTCCTTTACATTCCACTCCACTCCATTCCATTCCTCTCCATTCCATTCCATTCCTCTCCATGTCATTCCTTTCAATTCCACTCCATTCTTTTTCTCTCCATTCATTTCCTCTTCATTCCATTCCATTTCATTCCTCTCCATTCCATTCCTGTCCATTCCATTCCATTCCACTCCATTCCATTCCATTCCTCTCCATTGCATTCCTTTCCATTCCATCCACACCTCCCCATTCCAATCCTCTCCATTGCATTCCATTCCACTCCATTTCATTCCACTGCATTCCATTCCATTCAATTACATTCCATTCCAGTCATTTCGATTCCATTGCTCTGCATTGCATTCCTCTCCATTCCACTCCATTTCTCTCCATTCCATTCCATTCCATTAATTTGCATTTTATTGCTCTCCTTTCCATTCCTCTCCATT
>NW_007247895.1:226826-262403 GCF_000164805.1 Carlito syrichta | reverse complement strand
AGAGAGTCTATAATACTGAGTGACCTCTCACAGAAACAAAGATCCAAGTATCACATGTTCTCACTCATATAATGGACTTTGAATATCCAATGTAATACTATAAGAAAATGACTGATGGTACTGGGAAACTATGGGAGGAGGGGGATGGGATTAACAGTAGCAAATATCTGTCTGGGGAAGGGGAAACACCTCTTATCAACAGGGTGCCTGAATGAAACGTAATTGTACACCTAACCCTTAACTGTACCCCACAAAACCATAATAAAAAATATTGATTGAATTAAAAAAAAAAACTATATGTTGTCTCTGAGAAACCCACTTTAATCATAAAGGTTTAGGTAAGTTATAAGTAAGGAGACGGAGAAAAATATACCTGCTAATGCTAATTCAAAAACAATGATTATTTTGATTGCTGGAATTAATAAACCTGGTATGGATACTGGTTCTGTCTCTAAATAAACATGGGGAAGTGGCTGGGCACGGTGGCTCAGCCTGCAATCCCAGAACTTTGGGAGGCTGAGGAGAGAGGATTGCCTGAGCCCGCAGGTTTGAGACTAGCCTGCGCAACTTGGTGAGACCTTGTCTCTACAATAAATCACAAAAATGCTAGCGAGATTTGGTGTTGTGCATCTGTAGTTCCAGCTATTTGGAAGGCTGAGGCGGAAGAATCGCCTAAGCCCAACAGGTCTAGGCTGCGGTGGCCATGGGTGTTCCCCTGCACTTCAACCTGGGTGACAAGATTGAGACTCCAACTAAAAAAGAAACAAAAAATTTGGGGAAGTTGCCTATGTTTCTAGGTCTCAACTTCAAAATTCAGGCAAAAATACATCTTAGAATTTCTCTTAGGTGCATATCCAGCATCATATCTGATGTGTAATAGTTGCATAGACTAGCATTTATTTTTCCTCTGGCTTTTCATAGACTAGCAACTTACTTCTTACTCTCCTTCCATGGTCTTATTTTATACAGTTCTATGTTCCTTCCCTGCCATTTCCTTCTAAAGTTTTTATTTTATTTTTCTTTTTTCAATTAATTTATTTTAAAGATGTGCGGTAAAATTCAGTATTAGGTAGATAAATGGTCATTTTATAGGTAAACTTTGGATTACCCTTTGGTCCCCACTTTGCCTGGTTTGAGATCA
Source organism: Carlito syrichta (assembly GCF_000164805.1). Classification (NCBI taxonomy): domain Eukaryota; kingdom Metazoa; phylum Chordata; class Mammalia; order Primates; family Tarsiidae; genus Carlito; species Carlito syrichta. Next base: position 261,262 of record NW_007247895.1, on the reverse strand, counting down.
TGTACCCTTATTGATTTTATGTGCCACCCTCCTACCCTCTGGCAGTTTCCCACTACTACCAATCCCTTTCTTATAGTATTATGATGAATGTTCCTAAAGTTTTAATTTTCACATATTTTTTAGCCCCATGTATAACACTTTTATGTTGACTAGTGATTAGATGAAATCTAACAGTTTAGACATAGATTTAGCAATAATTAATGATAATTATTAAATAATAATAAATTAATAAATAACAATAAATTAATAAATGATAGCATATAAGTAGTAAATAATAAATGATAGTATATAATTAGCAAATGACTAATTGTGGCAGTCAAATTTAACAAATTATTCAGATGAGTTCAAGCAATTCTGTACAATTAACTTTTTCTTACTCCAGATTTAAAAAACCCCCAAAGCCCAAAACAACAACAACAACAACAACAACAACAGAAACTGGAGAATGTGAATAGCTGGAAGAGGCTTTGCAGAGTCCTGTGATTTGCACAGGCCAGGAAGGGTATTTGTCAGTGAGGCCTGAGAAAAATAGACAGGAAAACTATCCCATAAAAATTACTAACAAGGATGAAGAGAAACAATATAGTTCTCCAATGAAGTCTGAAGAAATGAGTAAGAATTAATTCTCAGTGATCAACAGTAAAGTAAATAAATTGCTTTTCTCATACTTATGGCTTGGAAAATAAAATTCAAATCCTCAAACTCCCAGTTGCCAAAATGAATAGCAATAATTATAGGAAGCCAGCTTCATAATGGTCATTTTAATTACCATGTTTTTGCTTCTGTGATATAATTAGTTTTTTCTTGAAATATTTGAAGGAGAGACTTTTCCAGCTGGTTTTAGGTCTTATATATTCTAATGAGTATAATTATATCTTCCAAGCAACAATGTCCAGAATCCAAGGAAGTAAGGAGGATTGACACTGAACATCTTGTATTGCCAAAGAGACTCCAATGATAAATTTGCTAAAGTCAGGTCCAAAAATCTTTTGCAACTACTTAGCTAGTGAAGGAAAAATAAACTTATACTTCCTTTGTCATTGGCAGGGATGACTGGTTGTGCTGTAAGTTGTGACTTCCCATGTGAATGCTATACTTTCTCAACTTTGGTCCGGGTTAAACCCTAACGTAGCATGCAACGACACCCTAAGCAGTTATTGAACAGAAGGCTATGGAGTTCTCCACCAAGATTACCCATCCTTCATTGGCAGCTAGAGTTTGCTATTGGTCTCAATATTGTTCTAAACTATATACATAAAGAGCCACAGCTGTCTCAGTCAGATCATTGACAAGACCACGGAGAGGCAATGAAGGGCTTGCTGTAGCATAGCACCAACCATAAAGGAACAGCTATAGTCCACTTTATTAAGTAAGAAGCCAATTGCACAGTATGCCACCATGGGACATCCTTTCTGATCACAGTCTGTGAGCAATTAGAGTGGGTTGCAAACCCTGGAAGGGGGTCCAACTTGCCTCCCATACCGCACATGTGACTGCATTTGCTCTTTGGAAGATATGTCTAGGGCTCTGAAGGAATGCCCTGTGGTAGCAGTTTCTGGAAGCTAATTAAGTATCGTGTAGAAAATTATATTCCTATATCTGCTTTAAATTTGTTGCCCATTAATTTTGAGCAGTCCTTGGTTCTGATGTGATGGGATAGTGCAATTAGAAGTAATTTACGGCTCATTTCTGTAGTGTTTATTGCTTTATGGCTATGGAAAGATACAGCTTCCAGTAGTTAATGAGGACCCCTCCTGAAATAAGGGATAACAAGATGATAATGCTTGCCGTTTGTACCATGCCTTCATCTAGGCAGAACAGGGGCCCTCACTCAGATCCTCTCATTAACTTCATTGTGTACCAGCCAAACAAGGGGCAGAGGTTAATAGGTACAATTTACCAGTAATGATTCTAAAGCAAAAAGTGTTAGTTGCCTGGCCACTGTGGTCAAGCTAGGACTCTTGGAGTCCTGCTTCATGCTCTTATGCTTTCTCTTCTCTCAAGGCTTGGTAGCCCCCCCTTTTTTTTTTGCTCTCCTATTTCTGTTTTCTTCCCTTTTCACTGGAAAATATGAAAAGCAGAAAGAGAGACAGAAAACATTTTCTTGTGTGTTTCTTCCTTATTTGAAAAGAGAGAGATTTTCGGAAGCTTCTACTAAACTTTCTTTAGGGTAGAGATAGTTCTCATGTTCACCCCTAGAATAATCACTTTTAAAGGACTATAAAATTGCTATGACTGATTTAAACCAATTGGGATTCTTCCCCTGGGATAGAGTGCATTGCCTCTGGACAAAATTGGAGTTCTCATGGCTGGAAAGAATGAGAGGAATGGCTGATAGCTGGGTACTCAAATTTGGCAGCCACAGCTACTTACTTACTGTGGTATCCTCAGAAAGTCTTGAAGTGTCCATTGTACTTCAGATTATCATGGCTTCCTGCCTGGGCTGAGGCATTAAGTCCTTTAGGATACAGCTGGCATTGTTTCAGTTTCTTTTTGCTGGCGCAAGGTTGTGTCTCACACAACAACAGGAAAAGTGGTCTTTTTTTTCCAGAGGAGTTGTCATATCCACGCCTCGTAAATTTCCTCACTCAAGAGCCCCTTCCACAATACTTGAAACTCCTTTATCTATGGAGATCAGATCCAGGCCCAGTATGGTTGGGAGTAGGTATCTGTGCCTTCCTAACCTAGTTTCTGGCATGAGATTGTCCACCTACCCAGATTTCAGCTTAGGTGCAGTTGTGCAGTATGCTAGCTGGATAGTAAGTGTGAACAAACCAAAACTAAAGTTGAAGTAGTGACTTTTAAGCGATTAAGCTTTAAGGTTAACAAGCTAGAAGAATATTCCCAGAATATTTGACTTGAAGAAACAAGTGATAAGTTGTACACTTTAAAACAAAAATCAGGAAGCTTGCATTAGACAAGGAGTTTAGGATGTATTTGAGACAGACCACATCAGAAACATCTGGGTCTGGAAACTGGTCAGGTTTATCAGGAGGGGGTACTCCTGTGATTTAGGCCATGTGTTATATAATGAGAGGAAAATCAGGCAGGGAAAATACAATAGTCAGTGATTGTAGGCATAGTTTTACTACGTGGAAATTGTCAGAATCAGCAAATGCCAATCAGTATGTTGTGGAGATTCTAGAGGCAGGTGGAAATCAGCACACAGGAAGTGGTAAATGGTTAACTGCAATTATAATTACACCAATGTTTGTTGCTGATATGAATATATGGGTTTGGTCATTATTATCGGATAGTTAGAACAGTTAACAGAACTTAGGCCCCACGCACCGCCAATTCTCCCAGTATTGTGTGCCACTCTGTCACAGCCCTATCTATCACTGTGGGGGTGTTACGTTTGGGAGAATTCTTGGCTACTATATGTCTCCCTCTATAGACGTAGCTCCATGAAAACACAGGTTATGGTTACTTTTGTTAATTATAGCAGACTCAGATCTGTCATAGGGTCTGGTTCAATAAAATATTTTGAATAAATAAATACATAATAAGAAAATAAATGAATAGATTTTAGGGTTATTCTTTGGTCCTTAGAGAATAATGATGAGAGATGAAGAGTAGGGATATAGCTGAAGTTGAAGCTTTTATTAGGAATTGGACACAAAGTCCCAGAATAGAAGCAGGTCCCAGAGAGATTTCAAGCCAAAAACCCTAGTACTAAAGAGGTCTGTGTTAGGAGTGAAAGTCAGGTCACCTTGCCTTCTGAGTGGAGATGTGGGGTCAGGGAAGTTGTTGAGGTCATCATCATTTTTTGACAGCTGGTTTCACCTTTTTTACTTGATCAAAAGGTCTTTGAAGGTGGCTGCCTCCACTGGTTGATACCGGCATTAGCTTGTGTTTCTTGGACAGGGAGGCACATAGTGATTGTTGAATGAGTGAATGAATCAGAACGTGAATGAATAATTTTCCAGGTTAAAAGCACCAAGACACATAAATGCAAAATGGGAAAGCCCAGATGTATAACTACGCCATACAGAATATATTGGATGAATTTAGACTTCAATTTTGCAATAAAAACTGACAAAAATTCCTTTGTTAAGTTAATAAATTCTAGGCTCAGCTGGTTTCAATATCCACCTCAAATGACGGTTTGCCAAATGTGTCAATGACAATCTTTAGAAATGAGAGGCATTTATATTTTATCATAAATGGAAAATTATAAATTGCAGATGGCTTGCCCTACATGTTTTATGATCTGTAAATGATTTTTGTCGTGGGTAAGTATTGTGAAATATTCTTCCTTCCACAATATATAGCAAGGGTTTGCAGCGTGCAAGAATCAGAGATAATAGACAATGAATCAGACATAGCCTTTCCCTTAGACATAGCCTTTCCCTTCAGAAGCATATATTCTTTAAAGGACAGAGTTACAATGCAGTCCCAGCTATATGACCTTTTGTGAGTCACTTAACCTCTAACAGTCCCAGTGTTTGAACCTGCAATATATTTGTTTAAAATACTAAGATGGGCCACATTTGCGGATTCAGAGACAGCAATCTGACCAGGCAGGACCTGCCTACTGTGCTGGGGCAGAGGCTAAACTATCACCCTTCTCCTTCATCAGTATTTGTTCTGATGGGTTTCTTTGCCCCGATCCATCTTTGTTCATTCTGCTCCCAGCCTCATCATCATTCCTTTGAAAGAGACTCATGCTGTTGCTGCTCTCCTGCTTCATTATTCCCTACAGCAACAAAGCAGTGTAGGTATCCTAGTTTGTAAAAGCAATAGATAGATGAATTTGGATACATTTCTTTCTGGAAAATGTCACATCACCCCTCACACTCAAATCTGAGAGACAGGAGGAGTTAATTATGACTGAAGAGTGCCACTTGGAGTCCTAAGATTGAGCCAGAGTTTTAAGAATTCTTTAGTTTTCAGGTCTCTAACATCAATAAGAGTACCTGATAGCAAACAAGGCAAAGTGGAGACCAAAGGGAGGCCCAAACTTTACCTGTACAGTGACCACTTATGTACCTAATCCTGAATTGTGCACTACATCTTTAAAAATCAGTTTAAAAACGTTTTGCACTCAGGCATAGATCTCAGTTCTTATGGCATCGTGACTGTTGTATAATCCTTTTGTTTAAGCCAGGAATGGCAAAATATTTCACATGGTATGCTGATTCCTATGGTTTAATAGCCCCTTGCAGCACTAGATTGGGAAGAAGTCTGAAATGATGACAGCAGGCTCTGGAGGAGGAGTCTCAGGATTGACTGGCAAGTCTGGCAGTATGGGGAATGGCAGCAGCAAATGTGGAAGAGAACTTGTTTCCCAATTAAGGTATGTGGCTAGCATGAGCTGACACTGACTGTTCCCATACTTCTCCCTCTTTGGTAAGCTCTGGTTTGTGTTATTCTGCAAGAAAAAGACTAGACTTCCATCTGGATCTAAAATGTTAAGTCATAGCTGTGACCTAGTAAAAAGTCTACCAACTGGCATGATGAGTTTATAAAAAACTGTAGGCCAATGGTAGAACTCCAAGCTCCTGAATCTCCAGTAACTCAATCAGTGTTGCTATAAATTAGGAGCAAAAAATGATGACAGAAATGAGGTGGGGAGAAGCAGAGTGATTCATAGGGACTAGGTTTAAGAACACAAACCAAGCAACTGCATGTAGCAAAGAGACCAAACAATATGGTGGCTTCAACTAGATAAGTTTACTTGTTCTACTTATGTTTCATTGGTCAGAATCAAGTAATATGAGCACAAAGTTCCAAGGCAGGCAAGGAAATGTAGTTTCTAGTGTGCTGGCCATCTGCCTAATCAAATTCAAAATAATGGATATTGTCGTACAGTTAGTGATTGCTGCCAGACCAAGGAAGTTTTGGACATATAAGAGGAAGCAAAACAAAACAAAAGAACAGAAATGTTAGGTGCTACTAGTTTCCTGTTCTGCTATGGTATGAGTATCCCCTCTAAAACTCATCTTGAAATTTAATTGACATTGAGATGGTATTTAACAGATGAGACCTTTAAGATGTGATTATGTTATAAGGGCTCTGCCTTCATGAATGGATTAGTGCTGTTATCTCAGGAGTGGCTAGTTATCTCAAAAGTGGGTTCCTGGTAAAAGGATGAAATTTGGCCTCATCTTCTCTCTGTCTCATATGCTTTCTTGTCCTTCCATTTTCCAGCATAGAATGATGAATCACAAAGGTTTTTTACATGATGCCAATATCATGTTTTTGGATTTAGCCTTCAGAACCATCAGCCAAATACATTTTTATTGTTTATAAATTATCCCATCTCAAGTATTCTGTCATAGCAGCAGAAAACTGACTACAACATATCTGATACCCATTCTTTGCTAATTTATCTCAAGTCTTTGGTGTGTAGTGCACTGAAATAAAAACATTTCTTAGCATTCTTTGCAGCTGGCTAACCATGTGATAGTTCTGAGTCAATGTGATGTGAGAGGAAGTTACTACTACAAATGTACAAGCTGATAATATACTTGACTTTTTATTTTATTGTGGCTTCATATATATGTGGATATATATCCACATATACCCATATATAGCCACTTTGATCATTTTTAAGTATTACAGCATTAATTACATTCACCACATTGTGCCAACATCACCACTGTTTCTAAAACTTATCACCCTCAACAGAAACTTTATACCCATTAAACAATAATTCTCCATTTCTCCCTTCCTACAATGGCTGGCAACTTCTAATCTGCTTTCTTCTTCTATTAATTTTCCTGTTGTAGATGTTTTATATAAGCAAAATCATACAGTATTTATTTTTTTAAATGTGTCTGGCTTATTTTATATAGCATGATATTTTCTTTTTAAAAATATCCATATCTTTTTTCTTTTAATTTTTTTATTTTAAAGATGTGGGGTATAATTCAGAGTTAGGCATGCAAATGTTCATTATGGAGGTACCCTTGTTAATGAGGTATGCCCCCCTCCCCCAGGCAGATTCTCACTACTGCCAATCCCGCTTCCCCACCCACCTCTTGGCAGTTTCCCACTACTTCCAATCATTCTCTTACAGTATTACAATAATTGTTCAAGGTCCACTTATGAGTGAGAACATGTGATATTCAGTTTTTTGTTTCTATGAAAGATCACTAAGTATTATTAGATTCTAAGTCCACCCAGGTTGCTGTGAAGTTCATGATTTTGCTCTTCTTTATGGCTGCATAATATTCCACCATGTATATGTATCACATTTTAAAAATCCAGTCCTCTTTTGATGGGCAAGCTGATATTTTCTATGTTCATTCATGTTGTAGGATGTATTACAACTCTATTCATTTTTATGACCAAATAATATTTTATTGTATGTACATACTACATTAAAAAATTTTTTTGATAGATTCATAGATTGTTTTTACCCTTTTTCCTTTTTTTTAAACTTTAAATATTTTTATTTTAAAATTGTGGGGTACGATTCAGGGTTAGGTATACAAATATTCATTGTGCAGGTACCATTGTTAATGACGTGTGCCCCCCCTTCCCAGGCAGTTTCCTACTACTGCAAATTCTACCTCCCCGCCCCCGACCACGTCCCTGCAGTTTCCCACTATTGTCATTCCTTTTCTTATGGTATTACGATATTCAAGGTAAACTCATGAGTGGGAACATGTGATACTCAGTTCTTTGTTTCTGTGAAAGATCAGTCAGCATTATAAGTCCATCCAGGTTGCTGCAGAGTTCATTATTTTGTTCTTCTTTATGACTGCGTAATATTCCGTTGTGTATATATACCACATTTAAAAAAATCCAGTCCTCTTTTGATGGGCAGCACAGTTGGTTCCATATTCTTGTTATTGTGAACAATTCTGTGATAAACATATGTGTGCAAGAGTCTTTTTTATAGAGTAATGAGTTCTTTCAGGTATATTTCCAGTAGGGGGTTTGTGGGGTCAATTTTTAGAACTTTTATGAATTGCCACACTGTTTTCCACAGAGGCTGTACTAGTTAACACTACCACCAACAGTGTAGAAGTGTTCCCTTTTTGGCACATCCTCTCCAGTATCTGTTATTTTTTGAGTTATTGATGATGGTCATTCTGACTGGAGTTAGCTGATATCTGAGTAGTTTTAATTTGCATTTCTTTGTTGACTAGTGAGACAAATTTTATTATAAAGCTACAATAATCAAAACAGCCTGTTATTGGTACAACAACAGGCATATAGACCAATGGAATAGAATTGAGATTCCAGAAACAAAATCTCAATTTCTCAATCAACTCATCTTCGACAAAGCCTCCACCATCAACCACTGGGGAGATGAGAACCTATTCAGTAAATTGTGCTGAGAAAAACTGGCTGACCACATGCAGAAGATTGAAATAGGACCCCTACCTATCCCCATACATGAAAATCAACTCTAAATGGATCAGAGACCTAAATGTAAAACCTCAAACTATAAGAACCTTAGAAAATGCAGGAGACACTCTTATGGAAATTGGAACTGGCAACCAATTCCTGATCAAAACCCCAAGCACCCATGCCATAAGAGATAAGATAGACAAGTGGGACCTTATCAAACTGACAAGCTTTTGCAAAACCAAAGAAACCATCAAGAGAGCAGGGAGACAGCTCACAGACTGGGAGAAAATATTTGCCAACTCTATGTCTGACAAAGGTCTATCATCTAGGATCTACAAGGAACTCAAATGTGCTGGAAAGAAAAAAACAAGCAGCCCCATTACAAAGTGGGCAAAAGATATGAATAGACACTTCTCAAAAGAAGACATGAGCAGCCAACAAATACATGAAAAAATGTTCACCCTTTTTCTTTTATAAATATTTCTGTAAAAAACATTGGTGGTCAAGTATCTGATTGAATTCCTGTTTTTAATTCTTTGGGGTATACACCTAAGAGTAGAATTGTTTGCTAATATAGCAATCTTACGCTCAACTTTTGGAGAAAGCACCAAACTGTTTTTTATTTCACAGTGGCTGCATCATTTTACTTTACCACTAGTAATATTTCACCAACACTTATTTCTGTTTTTAAAAATTATTATTATTATAACCATTATATTAGTTGTGAAGTGGTATCTCATGGTTTTTATTTGCATTTTCCTAATGACTAATTATGTTTAATATCTTTTCATGTGCTTATTGGACATTTGTATGTCTTCATTAGAGACCTGTTTATTCAATTCCTTTGCCTATTTTAAAATTAGGTTTTTTCGCCATTTTGTTGTTGCGTTGTGGGTGTTCTTTATATATTCTGGATAGTAAAGCCTCGTCAGACACATGATTTCTAAATATTTTCTCTCATCATATGAATGATTACACACTCTGTTAGTAGTGCCCTTTGATGCACAGAAGTTTGTAAGTACGATGAGGTCCAGTTTACCTTTTTGTTGTTGTTACTCATTATTTTGGTATTATATTTAAGAATACATTGTCAATTCCACAGGCATAAAGATGGCAATGTGCTTGATTTTGACACTATGAGTTTAGCACTACATGAGTGTTTTTTGGTTCCTGTATTATTACCAAATATGGATTTTCATTTAAATCTTAGGGATTTCCATGTCATTAACCTTCCCGTAAGTTGTCAATATCACAGCCACACACAGAATGGAAACCAGTAGTTTGAGGTGGAAACCAGCATCCAGAAAAGTTGGGCTCTATTTCAGGTTCTGCCAACATAGCAGATACTGTTTACTTTCCTGTCATCCATTTTTCTTCCTGGTAACAGCTTTTTCTACTTGAGACACTATGTCTTTTCTGTTCTTAGTCCATGTGCCACCTGTGGGATACCACTCCTACTTTAGAGCTAGACACATAGTTCAGTCACACCCTAGTCCTGGCAACAAGCAGAGCATTTTGGTTCAAGTAGGATATTTTATTTTAACAGCCATATCAAGAAATAACACATTACTTGCTGGTAACTGTGGTGTAGAGGCAGATGCTGCTTTCCACTAGACTTCAGCCCAAGAGAACAAGGTCTGGAGCTTATTCTGTCTGGTCAGACATTTTGTACTATAAGAAGAGAATCTTCCCGAGAATGGAACCAACTTAGACAATGGAGAATCAGTAACTCCCTTCTTTTGTTTAAGCCAATTCGGGTTGGGTTTGTAGTCATCTGCAACTGGGAAATTCTTCTTGGAAATAGTAAATAGTATGGGACCTTGGATGTGTCACTTCACATCTCCGAGTCTCTGACTTTGAATCTGAGATGCATGAATTCTATTTTGGAAACTGGGAAATAAACACACTGCAAAGAGAGATAACTGTCACCAAGGTCACACAGTATATTCTCAGAAGGATGGAAATCTATAAACTCAAGCTTTGAATGTTTGGGTCTAGTGCAGAAAGAGCATTATTTTTCATTATTCAGAAGACTGCCTGATGATATCTTCTGTAGACTTGCTCAGACCTGAAAATCCCAATATTATAGGAAGGAACCTAAGCTATTAGGCAAATTACTTCATATATTTTTATCCTGTTGAGCTGTGGATGGACAGTACAGTACAAAATGTACTAGATGCAATGCATGCTCCTACAGCTGATGTCCTATGGGATCTGCAAATTATGCTTGACAAAGGAAATTAAACTTGACTGAAAGAAAGCTTTAGGCTGTTCTGAAATACTGAATGAGCTCTCTCTTTCTTTTTAACATCTCAAGTTCATGAACTCATTTTCTTTGGCTCACATTTCATCATCTTCCAAACAGATGGGGTTATTACGCACATCTTGACTAGGATAAGAATGTAAGATTACCACTTTCTCTTGGACAGTTTGCTTTTTCTGAAGGCTATATTCAACTGGCACACACCTGCTTGATTGAAAAGATCTTTTCTCACACTTGAAATGCTTGGATGTTCTTCCTTTCTCCCTCCCTCACTCCTGCCCTCACTCCTGCCCTCCCTCCCTCCCTCCCTCACTCCCTCCCTCACTCCCTCCCTCACTCCCTCCCTCCCTTCTCCTTCCTTTCTTTGTCTAATTCTTACAGAAAATTCACCTTCGGAATCCAACTCCATTCCCACCTTCCTCTGACTGGAAAGAATTTTACCTTTTCATTGTCTTCTGGATGACATATGGTGTTAGTAGTGGCCCTCCCTCCAAGGGTAACCGAAAGAAGTTACTCTAAATTTTACAAAACATATTTTTTGCTTGAAACTTGGGAAAAGGGAAAAAATAAATTTGGATTCTTACAGAGGCAGAATTTGCAGATAACAGTTGTAATTATAAAAAAAATTAGAAGTCCAGCTCCATCTCTTTATTTTACAAATGTTTGCATGAGGACCAGAATGACAAAAGGACTACTCAGAATTGTGCAATTCACTCTGGCAGGATTAGTCCAACCCAAATCAAAACTTTTATTGATGCCCTGCCTTGAACATATCCAAGATTCTACTTTATAAGAACTCCTGAAATTTCTAGGCTTTAAATTAGAAAATGTCTAATTAGACTTTTTTTTTTTTTTTTTGAGTTGGAGTCTCATTCTGTTGCCCAGGCTGGAGTGCAGTGGCACATTCACGACCACCACAGCCTCGACCTAGCAGGCTCAGGCAATCCTTCTGCCTCAGCCTTTCAATTATCTGGAACCACAGGTGTGTACTACCATACCAGGCTAATTATTGATTTATTGTAGATTAAAGGTCTTGCCAAGTTTCCGAGGCTGGTCTGGAATCCCCGGGCTCAGACAATCCTCTTGCCTCCACCTTCTGAAATGCGGGGATTACAGGTGTGAACCACCATGCCTGACTATAATGTGATAAAAATTTTTAAATTATGAAGATGTGGGGTACAATTCAGGGTTAGGCTTACAAATGTTGATTATGCAGAAACCCTTGTTGATGAGGTATGCCCTTCCCTCCCCTAGCAGTTTCCCTCAATTGCCAATCCCACCCCTCCTCCCCTGACAGTTTCCCACTACTACCAATTCCTTTCTTATAGTATTATAATTGTTCAATGTCTGCTTATGAATGAGAACATATGGTACTCTGTTCTTTGTTTCTGTGATAGATCACTGAGTATGATCACTCTAAATCTATCCAAGTTGCTGCAAAGTCCATATGTTTGTCTTTCCTTATGGCTGCATAATATTCCATTGTGTATATGTACCATATTTTTTTTTATCCAGTCCAGCTTCAATGGGCAACATGGTTGGTTCCATGTTTTTGCTATTGTGAATAGAGCTGCGACAAACATACGTGTGCAGGTATCTTTTTTGTAGAATGATTTGGAGAACATATGGTACTCTGTTCTTTGTTTCTGTGGTAGATCACTGAGTATGATCAACTCTAAATCCATTCATGTTGCTGTGAAGTCCATATGTTTGTCTTTCTTTATGGCTACATAATATACCATTGTGTATGCACCACATTTTAAAAATAATGTGATAAATTTTAAACACATATGATCGTAGGGTTATTTACATAAACTTTGGCTAATTTATATTTGCAATATTTAAATTTATTTTATTCTATTTAAAATATATTTATATTTAAATATGCAAATTATATTTTTACACAAGTGCATAATTGTTATATCAAGCTTACTCTCTTTCTGTTTCTTGCCTCTTCCTTCCTTTTCTTTTCTCCCCGCATTCAAATGATCCTTCACCCCCAATCTTTCAGGAAAAGTAATTACTTTCCCTTTTCCCATGCTTATATGTTATTAAAAAAATCATTGGTATAACTATATAGACACTGTACACGTCTCCCTAAATAGCATTATTTTATATTGTTACAAAAATAGAATCATAGTAAACACACCCTAATACATCTTGCTTTTAACTCTTGGAACTCTAATATTTTACATAGGTATCATTACTTTGATTATAAATTGAAGGAAGCCTTGGGTATATTGATCTTTGTCATTTTCTATTCTCTTACTAGTTTCTTGACTCTCTTCCACAAACTCACCCAAATTTTCTTCACATGCTATAGAGGACATTGCATACCGTAGGTATATAATTGATAGCTGACAAATTAAAGGTAGAGCTCAAGTTTTAAATGTAAACTGAGAAATATTATCATAGGGAAATAATGGAATGGGTAGGAATGGGATTTATCAAGATTTGTAGTTCGGGTAGGGTCTGTATTCCAAAGCCAAGAATATTGCTAGAAGGACTTATAGCTAATTAACTGCAGTGTACTTACACTTTGTGAGCATAAAAATCATCAGGAAACTTGGCAATAAAAATGACATCCTTGGAGTCTGAGTCAGGAAGATTGGGTATGACTGAGAGATATGAATTCTAAAGAAGCATTCCATGTGAGGATGTAGGTGGGTGACCCTCAACTAGATTTTGAAAAGCTTCTCCTTTGACAGATGAGGAAAGAGAGGTCCAGGGAATCACTGACTTAACCAAGGTCAAACAATCATATTTAGTGCCAATAATGGGACTATAAACAAATTCTCCTTCCTTGAAATTGAGTACTAGTGATTCTTAATGTACCTCGAGGTGTCTCATTTTCATAATCTCTGGTAAATCCTCTAAAAATGTTCCAAATGACTTCCTTCTCCAAGGCTTCATTTGCAAAAAACATTTTACCAAATGAGAGATAAGACTTTTAAAGTTAGAATAGTTCTTGGGAGATGGAGGCTGAATCTTATTAAATGGATGATCTCAAAGTAATGATACTTTTCAGGTAATCAAAGAAAAGAGATTTCAGTAAATGACTTGCCTGTCCATCCAGAATATTCTGTGAAAAGAATGTTAAATAATCTTATTTCACTTGCTGCTTGGTTATTTTCACTTATAATTTCAGAAAAACAACTTTGTTGATATCTGTGAAACCAAATTTGAATCTTCTCATTTAAACGTGGCTTCATGCAGATAGAATAAGGAATCATTTGGAGAAATGGAACATGGGTTAGTATTATTAAACATTTGGGTTTATGTGATGCATTCGTGGCTCATTATGAAATATTTTTATATCCCCTTGTGCTTAGAAGATGAATAATATCACCCATGCAAGTTAACGAAGTTTTATGCTTAACATAAAACAGTTTAAGACTTTATGGGGAATCTGGTTTACAATTAAAATGTCTTGGGCAGTGAGTCCGTCATTAAAAACACAAGTAAAACTTAACTCACACTATTAAAATACCTCTATTCATTACTACAAACATGCACCATCTGGGTTTGTTTCGTGCCTCTCAATTTCTTATTAGCAGGGGAGAGATAGGGGTTGACTTTCTCCAGAAATTAGTGTGTCTTATATAATGCAAACGCACATTGCTGATTGCAAGCAGTCCTTAATTACTAACGGGAGCCTCTGACCAAGTGCTAATGCTGGAACATGTCCTTCACCAGTGCTTTAAAATGACTCAAATTGCAAATTCTTATTGAGGTTTACTTTTCTTCTTATGTTGCATTTATGACTAGAAAAGGTCAGATTTAATTATTAAAACTTAAAAAGAAATGCTTGTCTTTCTTATTTTATAGTAATGGCAAAAAAACAAAAAAACAAAAACAAAAAACATTCCTTACTAGGCACTATACCAGTATGCTCTCTCACATCTCACTTCCTCTGGTGAGCTAGTGAGTTGCAGATTGCAGATGTGGGCATGATGCTTCTCAGGAGGGACATTATATCATAAAGATATTATGAGGCTGCTCTTTCAGGGTCATGGCTGCTGGGTATATAAAGGATTAATGCACAGTGACTCCAGCTGCATTGAAATACCTTGGTAACTTAAAGTAGGGATTATAGTTTACCTCCTTGCTAACTGAAGTGTGGTCCATAAACTAGCAGAATCTGTATCACCTGGGTACTTGTTAGAAAAATAGAATCTCAGTGCCTTTCAGGAATGGTTGCATCTGAATCTGTATTTTAAACAGATCCTCGAGTAGTTGTATGTATTTTAATGTTTGAGAATCTCTGGATTAGATAATCTTCAATTTGCATTTTAATGGCAGTATTGTGGTTTGTACAAAGAGAAAGACTCTAAGTCTCCCCTATATACTAAGTATCTCTCGAGAAGAGCAGCCCTATCTTATATAGTTATGTAGCTCCTATAGCATTTAGCCCCATGACTTTTCCTTGGTAGTTGCTTAATATATTCTTATTTTATTTTATTTTATTTTTTTTGAGTTGGAGTCTCACTCTGTCGCCCAGACTGGAGTGCAGTGGCTGCTCCTGGCCACTGCAGCCTCGACCTGCTGGGCTTCAGCAATCTTTCCACCTCAACCTTCCAAGTAGCCGGAATTACAGGCGCATGCTACCACGTCCAGCTGATTTCTTGATTTATTGTAGAGATGAGGTCTCGCTGCCCAGGCAGGTCTCGAACCTGCGGACTCAGGCAATTCACTCACCTCAGCCTCCTAAAGGCGTGGGATTACAGGCTGAGCCACCGAGCCCAGCTATATATTCTTTTTAAAAGTGATTTCATTTTAAAAAAATTTAAAACATTAATTTTCTTAATTGACAAAATTGTATATATTGTGGACAACATATTTTGAAATATGTATACATTGTGAAATGGCTAAATTGAGCTAATTAACACACATTACTTCACATCCTTAATGTTTTTTTTGTGGTGAGAACACTGAAAATCTATTCTTAACAATTTCAAGAATACAATACATTGTTATTAACTGTAGTCACCATGTTTTACAATAGATCTCTTGAACTTATTCTTTCTGTGTAACAGAAATTTTATGTCCTTTGACCAGCCACCAATCTACTCTCTGCTTCTATGAGTTTTCAGTCTTATATTCCATATATAAGTGAGTTCTTGTGGTATTTGTCTTTCTGTGCCTGGCTTATCTAATTTAACATAATGCCCTCCAGGTTTATCCATGTTGTCACAATCCCAGGATTTTCTTCTTTTGGAAGGTTGGATAATATTCTATTGGGCGTATAAATCATATTTTCTTTATTCATTCATCAGTTGATGGGCAGACACTAAGGTTGATGCCGTATCTTGGCTATTGTCAATAGTTCTGCAATAAATATGGGAGTGCAGATGTCTATGACATACTGACTTCATTGATGTCCTTTAGATATCTACTCAGTAGTGAATTTGCTGGGTCATATGGTTCTATTTTAAATATTTGGGAATCGCCCATATTGTTTTCATAATGGCTGTTCTAATTTACATTGCCATCAACAATGTACAAGGGTTTTGTTTTTTTTTTGAGTTGGAGTCTCACTCTGTCGCCCAGACTGGAGTGCAGTGGCTGCTCCCGGCCACCGCAGCCTCGACCTGCTGGGCTCTGGCGATCCTTCCACCTCAGCCTTCCGAATAGCCGGAATTACAGGCGCGCGCTACCACGCCCTGCTAATTTTTTTGATTTATTGTAGCGATGAGGTCTTGCCTGCCCAGGCGGGTCTCGAACCCGCGGGCTTGGGCAATCCACTCACCTCAGTCTTCCAAAGGCGCGGGATTACAGGCTGAGCCACCGAGCCCGGCAAGGGTTTCTTTTCTTTACATCCTTGCCAACACTTATATTTTATCTTTTTGAGAATAGTCATTCTGACAGGTATAAGAATGATATCTCATTGTGGTTTTAATTTGCATTTGTCTAATTATTAGTGATTTTGAGCATTTAAAAATATATCTGTAGGCTATTTGTATGTTCTTCTTTTGAGAAATGTCTGTTTAGACCCTTCCCATATTTTTCAAGTGGGCTTCTTCTTTTTCTTTCTATTGAGCTGTTTGAGTTCTGTATGTATTTTATATATCAACCCCTTATCATATGCATAGTGCTAGAGTTTGAATGCTTGTGCCTTTCAAATTTAGTTGCCATTGTAACAGTATTAAGAAGTGGGACCTCTAAAAGGGGATTAGTTCACTAGAGTTCCACCCTCATGGGTGCCTTTATCAAAAGGCGAGTTTGCACTCCTCTGGCTCTCCCTTGGTTTCTCTACTCCTGCTCTCTGTCTTCTAGTGATAGTGCAATAAAGCCCTTGCCAGATGCCACCTCCTAGATCTTGGACTCTCCAGGTCTAGAACTGTGAACCTATACATTTCTGTTCATTGTCAATTACCTAGTCTTAGGTATTTTGTTATTGCAGCAAAAACAGACTAAAACATATGGTTTGCACATATTTTCTCCCATCTGTAGGTCTTTTCTTCACTCTTTTGGTTATTTCCTTGGCTATGCTGAAGCTTTTTCATTTGATATAATCCCACTTGTCTATTTCTGCTTTTGTCCTGTGCTTTTGAGTTCATATCCAAAACCATTATTGCCCAGACCAATGTCATAGAGCTTTTCCCCTATATTTTCTTCTAGTAGTTTTATAGTTAAAAGTCTTACTCTTAAGTCGTTAATTTATTTTGAGTTGACTTTTATTTATGGTGTGAGATAGTGGTCTAATTTTATTTTTCTGCATGTGGACATCCAGTTGTCCCAACATCATTTACTGAAGGGACTTTCTTTTCGCCATTGGGTATTCTTGGCACCTTTGTAAAAAAATGAATTGATTGTAAATGTGTCTATTTTTTTTGCTTGTTATTCTGTTATATTGATCTATGTGTCTATTTTTATTACAGTACTATGCTGTTTTAATTACTATAGCTTTGTAGGATATTTCAAAATCAGGTAGTGTAATGCCTCTGGCTTTATTCTTTTTGCTCAAGATTTCTTTGGCTATTTAGGATCTTTTGTGGTTCTATACAAATTTTAATATTGATTTTTTAAATCTCTGTAAACAAAGTCACTGGAGTTATGATGGGAATTGCATTGAATCTGTACATCACTTTAGATAGTATGTACATTTTAACATTATAAATCTTTCCAATTCATGAATACAGTGTATCTCTTCATTTGTTAGGTTCTTCTTGAATTTTTTCATTCAATATTTAATAATTTTCACTGTACAGTCTTTAACCTCTTTTGTTAAATTTACTACTAATATTTATTTTTTCGCTATTATAAATGAGATTGTTTTCATACTTTTTTCAGTTTATTGTTAGTGTGTAGAACTGCTACTAACTTTTGTATATTTTTATATCCTTCAACTTTACTGAATTTGCTTATTAGTTCTAATAGTTTTTTGGTGGATTCTTTAGGTCTATAGATAATATTATGCTGTCTAGGCTAAGCCTGGTTACTCATGCTTGTAATACTCGCACTTTGGGAGACTGAGACAAGAAGATTGCTTGAGGCCAGTAGTTCGAGACCAACCTAGGAAACATAGTGAGAGCCCTGTCTCTACAAAAAGATTATGTTGTAGAAGTGGAGAGGTTGGGTATCCCTATCTTGCTCCTATTCTTAGAGAAAAAAAATCTTCAAATTTTCACAATTGAGTATTATATTAGCTGTTAGTTTGTCATATATGGCCTTTTTGTGTTGAGGTATATTCTTTCCACACTTAATTTTTTTAAAATAATAAAGGAGTGTTAACTTTTGTGAAATGCTTTTTATGCATTTATTAAGATGAACATATGATTTTTGTCCTTCATTCTGTTAGGTTTGCTGATATTTTCTTAAGTATTTTTGTATCTCTGTTTATCAGGGATATTGGTCTGTCATTTTATTTTATTTTTAGTATTCTTGTCTAGCTTTGGTTTTAGGGTAATGATGGCCTAGCAAAATAAACGTGAACATATTTCCTTTTTTTCAATTTTTTGGAAGAGCTTAAGAAGAATTGATCTTAGCTCTTTAAATGTTTGGCACAATTAGGCAGACAAAGAACAAGGTACTGGTTTTTTGTTTTTGTTTTTGTTTTTTTTTTAACAGGAGACTTTTCATTAGTGATTCAATCCCCTCACATATTATTGGTCTGTTCAGATTTTCTATTTCTTCTTGATTTAGTCTTGATATTGTATGCAGCTGGGAATTTATTCATTTCCTCTAGGTTATCCAATATGTTGGTATATTCTATAATCCTCTGTATTTCTGTGGTATCAGATGAAATGTCTTCTGTTTCATTTCTGATTTTGAGTCTTCTCTTTTTTCCTTAGTCTATCTAGAACTTTGTTGATTTTGTTTATCTTTTATTGAGTATTTTAATTTTTTGTTTTTATTTTATTTACTTTTTTCTTCTGGAAACTTTGAGCTTAGTTTATTCTAGTGTTTCTAGTTTCCTAAGATGTAATATTAGGCTATTTGAGATCTTTCATTTCTTTTTTGTGATGTAGGCATTTATTGCTATAAACTTCCTTCTTAGATTGCCTTTGCTATATCTCATACATTTTAACATATCGCGTTTTCATTTTCATTGTCTCACAATATTTTAAATTAAAAAAATTTCTTTATTGACCTATTTATTATTCAGGAGCATGTTATTAAATTTTCATGTATTTGAAAATGTTCTGAATTCCTCCTGTTACTGATTTTTATTTTTATGCCATATGATTGGAAAGATACTTGAAATGATTTTAATCTTACTAAATTTGTTAAGACTTGTTTTGTGACCTAACATATGCTTTGTCCTGGAGAGGGTTCTGTGTTCACTTGAGACAAATGCATAATCTTCTGCTCTTAGACTGAGTGTTCTATACATGTCTGTTATGTCCATTTTGTCTAAAGTATAGTTTAATTTCAATGTTTGTATATTGATTTTCTGTCTGAATGATCTTTCCATTACTGAAAATGGGGTATTTATGTCCCATGTTATTATTGTGTTATAGTCCACCTCTTTCTCCAAATCTATGAATATTTGTTGTATATATTTAGATGCTTTAATGCTGAATGCACATGTATTTACAATTACTATATATTCTTGTTGAATCGATTCCTCTATTATTATATAATTATCTTCTTTGTCTTGTTTCATAGTTTTTGACTTAAAGCCTATTTTATCTAATAAAAGAAACTTCTCTTGCACTCTCATTATATTTCCATTTGCATGGAATGTCTTGTTTTATCCCTTCAGTCTATGTGTGTCCTTACAGGTGACACAAATCTCTTATAGGCAGCATATAGTTGAGTTTTACTTATTTAACTTATTTGGCCAAATTATATTTTGTTGTTTTCTAGTTGTTGTGTAGATCCTTTGTTTCTCTCACTCTTGCTGCCTGTCTCTGTAATTTAGTAATTGTCTCTAGGGATAGGCTTAGAATCTTCACTTTTACCTGTTTTGTATTTACAACAGATGTTTGCATTGCGGTTACAATGAGGGTTATAAAAACATAATCATAACAGGCTATTTTAAACTGATATCAATTTCACTTTGATTGCATAAAAAACATTTTGCTTTTACTCCTCTCTTCTTTCTTTGCTTTATAAATTTTTGACTTTACAATTTACATATTTTCCTATTGCAAATCCCTTAACAAATTATTGTAGCTATTATTATTTTTAACAATTTATTTTTTACCTTCATAGAAAAAATACAAATGATTTACATACCGTCATTACAGTATTAGAGTGTTCTGAATTTGATTTTGTACTTACTTTTATCAGTGAGTTTTTGGATTGTGTATGAACATCTTTTTCTCTCAGCTTGAAGTATTCTCTTTAGCATCACTTGTAAGACAGGTCTGGTAATGATGAACTTCCTTAGCTTTTGTTTATCTGGGAAAGTCTTTATTTCTTCTTTGTTTCCAGCTTTCCTGGATATAGTGTTCTTGGTATGTGTGTGTTGTTTTGTGTTTTCTTCCTTTAACATTTTGAATACAGCATCCCACTTTCTTGTGGGCTGTAAGGTTTTGACTGAAAATCTGCTGCTAGACCTACTGGAATTATCTCATATGTGATGATTCTTTTCTCTTGCTGCTTTCAGGATTCTGACTTTATCTTTGATTTTTTGACAGTTTGATTACACTATGACTTGGTTATTCTTGTTTGGATTAAATCTGATTGTAGACTTTTGATCCGTGTAAATATTTATATCTTTTTCCAAATTTAAAAGTTTTCTGTAATTATTTCTTTAAATACACTTTATACCCCTTTGTCTTTCTCTTATCCTTTACAAATTCCTGTACCTTGATTACCTATAACTCAATCATTTGCTCTTTTTCATGCTGCCCTATTAATCCTGTTAGAAATCCTTCTTTATTCTGCTTCATCTTTTTCCCAATTTGACTATATATTTTCAAATAATCTTTGAGTTTGCAGATTCATTCTTCCACTTGCTCAATTCTACTATTGATGCTTTCTGTTGTATTTTAAAATTCACTTGTATTTTTCAGGTACAAAATTTCTGTTTAATATTTTAAAGTAATTTCAATTTCTTCATTAAATTTATCATTTTGGTCATTTATTATTTTCCTGATATCATTGAATTGTTTGTATTTGCTTGACGCTTGTTGAGCTTTCTTAAAACAATTATTTTTATTTTTTTTGTCAGGCATTTTGTATATCTCCATTGTTTTCTGGTCAGCTACTGGAAGATTATTGTGTTCTTTTTTTCAGTGCTATGTGTTCTTGTTTTCTTTTCATGTATCTTGCTGCCATATGTTGATACATGCACATTTAAAGAAGCAGAGACTTCTTGTAGTTTTTGAAGACTTGCTTTGTCTGTGAAAGTCCTTCACTAGTCAGCTCATTCAGAGATTCTAGGTAGGTTGTCTGGCATGACCCAAGGGTGGGCTTCTCCAGTGCCTGAGTCTGCAAGGTTGGGTCTGAATCCACTGAATTTGACCTGTTGATTGGATATGTGGTGATGGGCCTGGAGTCTGGGTCCACTGGGATGGGCCTGGAGGCTGAATCCACTAGGCCTAAAACTACTGGCACAGACCTAAGGACTCAGTCCACCAGGACCCTGGGTATATCATAGTTGTCTTAGAGCTACAGTCCATGGGGCCCAGCCTGAACCCCAGGTCTACTTGAGTCCTCTGAAGCTTGGAGCCACAAGAACCAGCCTGAATCCTAGGGCTGACTTGGTGCCATGGTCTGTGTAAAACCTGGGTTCCCAGGGACTGATTGGGGTACCTATGATCATAAATGATTGCCTGGTATGAGCCTTGCTGTCTTTGAGTCTGTGTCTACAGGTATCAACTTATAAATTGGGTGTGCAAGTGTTGAATAGAGGTTAGGCCTATAAGGGCTGACCTGAATCTGGGAGTCTCTGGAACCATCCTTGCACCTAAGTACATAGGTCAGTCCTGAACCTGTCTAGCTGGGTCAGTCCAACATGGGGGGTCTACTGATGCAGACCTGGGCTCTGGAGTTGTTAGAACATAGGTTCACATGGGCTAGTCTGGCACTGGGAAGGCCTGTAGTCTGATTCCGTGGAGGTTGACCTTGCCCTGGCTCTGGTCCAGAGCCTGAGGCTGCAGGATCCTGCCTGGCACTGGGGTGAGCTTGAAAGCTCAGTCCATGAGTGTAAGCCTGGAGCCTGGTTTGCCTGGAAGTTGGGAGCCAGCCACAGAGGCCCACTGAGCGTTAGGGATCAGGAAGGGCTGTTGACCCCGAGACCACTAGGATGCGTTTGGGAGCTATTGACCCCATTTCCTCCCCCTTTCTACTCAGCACTAACCAGATTAAGCTCCTGTGAGCTCAAAACATAAAAACTCTGAGACCAGGACGAACACAAGTTAACTTTAGAAGCTCATTGCTCCCATTCTTCCACAAACTGCAGTTTTGGCTTTCACACAACTTATAATTCAAACTCGTGTCACATCTAAGAATCTTAGTATTGGTCACAGGCTTCTGGGTCATGATCTTAGGATTTATTGAAGGTATAAATTGTAGAATACAGTTTTAGAAGACAGCCATTTTGTTGAAAGAATGCGGCTGGGTTACTTACAGGTAGCCCAGAGTGAACTTTGGACTGGGTCACATTCCAAACATTCTGGGATGGGCCACTTTCATTTGTAAAGTAAATACTTAAGCTTCTATAGAATTGTTTAACTTGGCATAAATCAATCAGCTTAGGATGAAAAAGGTTTATAGAATATGTCAGTCACAGATTGGGTTATCTTTTGTTATGGGATTTTAAGGTTATCATATGAAAAGGGTTTAAAGGCAATCATTGATTAAGTTTTCATGGATTAAGGTTTCTGGTGGGTGGGGGATGCCCCTCCCACATCTGACTTTGTGTATAAAAGACCTGTTGTAATTCCCAATAACACACATCGCTTCTTCACTAGACTGGAGTCCAGTCTCTCTCTCTCTCTCTCTCTCTCTCTCTCTCTCTCTTTCTCTCTTCTTCCCCCCAATTGCTGACACCCTCTTCACCTTTGGGGTACCCTGAACCTGGCTGGAGCTGGTCTCCGGCACCTGGAGTCTGTATCTGAAGGGGATGGCCTGGAGGTTGGGTCCACAAATACTGGCTTGATGACTTCGGTTGTGGGTTTGGCCTATTGCTGGGCAAGGGCTGTAGCCTGTGACTGTGGGAGCTACACTTTGTTGGAGATAGTTAAGAGCCTGGGGTTTTTGTCAGCCCAGTGGTAGGACAGGCCTGGAGGCTTAGTTCAGGTATTAGCCAGGAGTTTGAGGGACCTACCCAGTGTTGGTTTTTACTGGGGCAGTTGTGGTTTGGAATCCAAAACAAAGTCCAGTTCTTACTTTCCTTTTCTTCTCCTGGGTGGAGGATATCTCTTCATGCTGTGCTGCCTGGGGTTTAAGGAGCGGTGACATGAGTATTGTAAAACTAGCCTTGCTACCCTCTTCAATGTATCTTTTCCTATCAGTGCTATACCCAGGTGCTATAATCTCTCACTTGATTTCCTTAGCTTCTGTGAAATTATTTTTGTGTGTGGTTTGTTCAAATTAATGGTTCTGTGGGGGAAATGAGTGTTAGAGCCTTATTTTGCCATCTGGTTGACATTCTTTTAATACATTCTTGAAAATATAAATAAATGAATTGCTGTCTTCCTTATGGAAATGTAATGAAGATAAAGTTTGCATTGTAAAGAAATCAACGATGGATGCCAAAGCCTTTTAAAACATTTAATTAAAACCTCTAGATACAGTACCATTCCATTTCTTCTTTCATTCATTTGCTCAGCTTTTTCAAAGTATGACAAATAATTTTTGTTTAGTATGTAAGGGTAAGCATTAAATATTTTAGACTGAAGCTCCCAGTCAAGACAAGCCTTTTCTGCTGTGCCTGTTGCTCCCTTTCTCCCAGCTCAGAGACAAGTCATGATTTCATCTTTTTCATTATTTTGTTCATATTATTGATTATAAGGATGCTCTGATTTGGGTCAGCCCCATAACTCTGCCTTTTGACTAATTTCTAACAACTATGAGTAAGTAACTTGGCTTTCCTGGCCAATTGCTCACCTCCATATTTATTGTAGAAGGGATCAATTAGCAAAGATGCCACAGATATAATGGATAGAATCTCCACTTAAACACATACTGCATCCAGAGTAGAAGCGAGACTTTTAATGAAACCCCCCCAAAAATTGTTTTTTAACTGTAAAAAATCAGACTCCAACATCTACCCTACAGGAATAGATCTGGGAGTTCTTCTGCAAAGATATGACTGACATTTGCGCCCTTAGAGCATCCTGAAGTGCACTGAAGGAAGACAACACAAGCAAGATGGCAGTGTGAGTATCCTGGAAAGGACCAGTGCACAGGCTCCCATGAACCTGGAGTGGGTGACTGGTTGCAGGACTGTCCCAACGTAGCAATCAGCTACCGTAGACATACCACTGAGGTGGGTTTTAAACTCCTATAGCTTGGAGTTGGCAGTTAGAAATGGGGTAACAGAAGTGCTTTAGTCCATTTCTGTTGTCATAACAGAAGACTAAATATGAGTAATTTACAAACAAAAGAGGTTTATTTAGCTCATGGTTATGAAGACTGGGAAGTCTAAGATTGAGTGGATACATATGGTCAGCTTCTGGTAAGGGCTTCATGCTGCTTCAGGGAATGATGGAAAAGTGAAAGAGCAAGTGAACACATGCAGCAAGAGACCAAATATGACTTTATAACAACCTACTCTTGCATTCTAATCCAGTTCTGTGAAAAGGAAAACTCACTTTCTTGAGAAAGACATCAGTCTCTAAGACCTCTTAAAGGCATCGCCTCTCAACATCACCACTTTGGCTATCAAACTTCAACATGAGTTTTGGAGGGGACAAACCATATTAAAACCATAACAAAAAGGAAAGAGATAAATGAGGAACGTGAGAGAGAAAAGGAATAGAATGACTAAAGCTGGTCTGATTTTTTTCTTAACTGTACTTCACTGCCATAGAGTTAGAATTCTTGAGATTGATATGATAATTTATGTAGAGTAGATATAAATTCTTTGTTGGTGTTAATGAGTGCTATTTTTAATAGTCCTGAAAAGCAAAATGCACAAAAGTGGAAGAGACACTAGAGATATATATTTTTACTGCTCATTTATGGTGGGTGCCTTCAGAAATGAGGTTGGAAAGAATGAGAAGGGTAGAATTTCACATCATTTTTAGGTAGCTTCAGTACTTGCATTATACTTTGGAGAACTGTCTTCCCCCAGTTTAGCCCTTTCCTCTTTATTTTTTTTTCCTACTTTATACTTAAGCTCAGAAAGAATGTAGAGAACAGTTAGGAGTGAATCTTCTGTTAAATCACTTGAAGAAAATTATTCTGATTCTTTACTTTAACTTCTTTCTCTCTCTCTTTTTCAAAAATATTTTAAAGATCATCAAAAATACAATCATGGAAGTTCATATTCCAGACACTAGACTGGAGAATCCTTTGAATTTATCTGATCTCAAAGCCTGCCTCGATAATTCTCTAAATAATGTCCTGGTTGTCAGAATAGACTAGTGGCTAAGAGGGTGGATTTTGCAAGTTGACAGCTTATGTTTATATCTCATCTCCACTCTTCCCAGGTGTAAACTTTAGAAAAGCAGTGAACCTCCCCATGCCTGTTTCCTCATTAGTAAAATAAAAATACTGGTAGCACCTACCTCCATGGGTTACTGAAGATGATCAAATAAAACTCTTAGCACAAAGCATGGCACACAGCAAACAAATATTAGCCTTTGTTGTGTATCCATTTCACCTACCATTTGGACCAATTCACAGATTTGAGGATATCAGAGCAGGGAGGTTTTTATAAATAAACTCTGTCAGCTGTTGTTTGGGGGTACCCCCCAAAACTGCACAATTTTATATAAAGGATGTTGAAAAAAATGAGAGTAAAGAACTGGAATATGAGAGAAAATTAATGACATCTAAGTCCTGTTTAGTGTCCTATGTACGGTGGGAGACTCAGGGTGATTCAATGATTATTGTGTTTTGGCTCCAGTCATTTAGGTTCAATGCTTACCACACTGACAACATCTCTTCTTTGGCTATTTTTTCCCAGAAGTCAGAATGACCCAGCTCTCAGACACTGTTTTTCAGACAGATTATATTTGATTTTTAGTGGAGATATGGAGCCATCTTTTCATATTGTGTTGTTAGTTACACCACAGGTGATTATTTATTGTATAATAAAAACCATAGGTTATAATATATGAATTTTTTTTACCGCTAAGCATTGGATAAATGGAAAGATGAAGTTAACTCCATTTCTTAAACATTGATGGCTATAAAATTTAGCAGAAATAGAGAGAGTTATAGTTACACAGATGTAAATATTCATAAAAATAACCCTACATCTAATACTCAGAATTTAATAGAATTACCCTGGTATAAGTGATAAACCTGTTGACAGACATTATAGAGAAGGAATAAATTTTCAGAATTGAATTTAAAAATTCTGCAAATATTAAGTGTATACTATATGTCAAGAGTTCTATAATTTATATTTTTCTATCTTTTAAAATCATTACAAGTACAAAGGGTGATATTTATATTCCCAGATTAAAAAAAGAGACAACTTTTCTCAGAGTTATTCAGTGAGCAAGTGATACAGTGATACAGGTGGAATTGAAACTTAGGCCTGGAAGGAAGGAAGAGGGCAGAAGAGCTAGTCAGACTATGTGAATCTCAGTGTGAATGAGTGAGTATATGAAAATTTTGCATATGTGCCTGTGGATGTTTGAGTGACTGACTGAGGGGGGACTCGGGAGCAAGTGACTAGTGCTCTCCTGGTGCTGCAGTTGCTCTGCTTGGACCCCAGCACTTCCGAGTGCAGAAGCTGAGCGACATTTTATTTTTAGATCAGCAAAGCTTTTCCTGGGAAGAAGCTGCCACCACAGTGCCTGGCTAGACACTGGCAGCAAGACTGCAGAGGGAGCACAGTGAAGGAGCCCAGAGGCAGAGCCCCACTGGAAAAGATGAAAGAGGCACCCTGCCACCATCTTGAAAACTGGACAGGAAAGTGCTCCAGCTTGTTTGCCATGGAGCAACAGATCTGATCCTGCGACTGGCAGATTAACTACTCAGATTGATCGTGATTCAGAGGGAATATCCTGAAAGCACAAACTCCAGAGGGAGAGGATATGTGCTGAATCTCAGGTGCCCCACCCCTTACCCTGATTCAGCTGCAGGATAAAGGGTGTGACCAGAAAAGGATAAAGAAGACCTCTGAAGAGATCAGGGTGAGTCCTAGGCTGACCCAACCCTCTCCTATCCAGCAATCCTCTGAACAGACCCACATGGCTAGGGCACGACCGAGAGGGATGATCCCAGCCCCATCCACCCCCATCACTTCTTCCTCTTTCCCTGGGTGGACACTGGGGAGATTGTGAATAAGGCTGTGGCTCCACAGGA
Source organism: Carlito syrichta (assembly GCF_000164805.1). NCBI lineage: Eukaryota > Metazoa > Chordata > Mammalia > Primates > Tarsiidae > Carlito > Carlito syrichta. The sequence continues at coordinate 233,808 of NW_007247895.1, read as the reverse complement.
GACAGTAGAGGGGCTTGCCCATGAGCAATGGAGAGGAACAATTACAAAACCTGTCACAATAAGGCATGTTGTTTTTTGTTTTTTAATTTTTTTCTTTTTCCTTTGTGCATGAATGTATACGTGAGAGTATGATCTGCATTGTCCCCTCACCTTTTTTTTTCTTCTTTTGATTTTTGTTTTCTGCTTATGAGTGTACATGAATGATTGAGGGTTCATCTTTCAGTTGTTTTTTTTTGTTCTCTTTTTTAAATTTAATGTGTGTGTGAATGTATGTGTGAGGGTTCAATTTAAATTCCCTTTCTATTCTCTCTTTTCTTTTTTTCTTCTCCTTTCCTTTTGTGTTGGGTTTGTGTGTGTGTTTGGGTTTCCTTTTTTCATTTTTTTTTTCTTTGTTTCTTTTTCTGGTTTGTTTTGTTTTTCGTTTGTCTGTGTGTGTGAGTGTGTGTGTGCTTAATTGTTTTTTGCTTTGTCATAAGCTTTTGTTTTTCTGTGTTTTTTATTTTTCTTTTTTTCATTTTTGTTCATCTCACTTCATTCTATTTTTCTATGTTCTTTTCATTGCTGTTACTGTATCTTAGACTCAGCAGGTACACACACATACCCATTGCATCATCATATAGAGTGGTGGTGGGGAGTGGGTCTCAGGGAACCCATACCACAATCAGTGAACATTGTGATTTGCAAGTAATTTCTGAAGTCTATCTCCCCATCCTTCACTTTATTCAACTCTCAAAAGTACAAGAGACAGAAAAACTTCCCATCCATGGCCTGTTTCAAAATAGAACAAATTCAGAGCCCTGATGAGGGAAGAATAGAAGGCTGATCAAACATCAGAAGTGAAAGCCTTTCCCACTGTCACTGAATACTGGAACTAAAGAGAAAGAAAGAGATCTGTCACAAATGAGAAAAAAAATCAGTGGAAGAACACAGGTAATTTCCAGTGTAACAAAGAAAAAATGCCTGAAAAACTAGACCTCAGAGCCCAAACAGTGGAAGTCACCAACGACTGGACCCAGAATACAACAAGAATTAGGGAATGGATAGAAAGAGTGAATAAGATTCAAGAGAGACAAGATGCAACACTGAGAGAACTTGTAATGGAGATTTTGGCTATTAAAAAATTTGATCCAGGAAATAAATAACAAGATGACATGCATGGAAAGCAGAATTAATCAAGCAGAAGAAAGAACCTCAGAACTTGAAGATCAAAACATGAAATTAACCCAATCTTTAAAAAACATAAAAATAAAACTCAGAAAGAAAGAACAAAGTCTTTAAGAGATGTGTGATTATATCAAGAGGCTGAACCTATGCCTAATTGGTATCCCAGAAGAAGAAAGGGAAATGGAGAACACCTTGGAGCAAGTATTCCAGGAGGTTATCCAAGAACTCAAAATAGAAATTAAAAGATTCCTGAAAACAAATAAAATGAAGAAACATCTTATTATGGATTGGAAGAATCGACATTGTTAAGACGTCCATCCTACCAAAGTCAATGTACAGATTCAATGCTATATCCATTGAATTACCAATATCATTCTTCTAAGACATGGAAATGATAATACAAAAATTCATATGGAAATATAAACATAAACAACCATGAATAGCCAAAGCAATCCTTATCAAAATTAACAAAGTGGGAGGTATCACTTCCAGACTTTAAACTTTACTATAAGGCTACAATAATCAAAACAGCCTGGCATTGGCACAAGGACAGGCATATGGGCCAATGGAATAGGATAGAGATTCCAGAAGCAAAATCTCAATTTCTCTACCAATTCACCTTTGACAAAGCCTCCACCAATAACCACTGGGGAGAGGAAAACTTATTCAGGAAATGGTGCTGGGAAAACTGGTTGACCACATGCAGAAGACTGAAACGGGACTCCTACCTGTCACCATACACAAAAATCAACTTCAAATGGATCAAAGACCTAAATATAAAACCTCAAACTATAAGTACCTTAGAAAATGCAGGAGACACACTTACAGAAATAGAAGTAGGCAAACAATTCCTGATCAAAGCCCCAGTTGTCTATGCCATAAGAGATAAGATAGACAAATGGAACCTCATTCAACTGAAAACCTTCCGCAAAGCAAAAGAAACCATCAAGAGAGCCAGGAGACAGTCCACAGAATGAGAAAAAATATTTCTCAACTGTATATCTGACAAAGGTCTAACATCCAGGATCTGCAAGGAACTCAAACATGCCAAAAGGAAAAAAACAAACATCTCCATTAAAAGTGGGCAGAAGACATGAATAGACACTTCTCAAAAGAAGAAGGCAGTTAACAGACACATGAAAAAGTGCTCAGCCTCACGAATCATCAGAGACGTGCAAGTCCAAACCACATTGAGATACCTCCTAACCCCAGTAAGAATGATCATCATTAATAAAACAAAAGACAACAGATGCTAGTGATAATGCAAAGAAAAGGGAATATTTCTACACTGCTGGTGGGAATGCAAACTAGTTCAACCTCTATAGAACATGGTGTGGTGAATCCTAAAAGAACTAGAGATTGACCTTCCATATGACCCAGCAATCCCCCTACTGGGAATATACCCAAAGGAACCCAAATCATTCTACAAAAAAGATACCTGCATATGCATTTTTATTGCAGCACTATTCACAATAGCAAAAACATCAAACCAATGGTGCTGCCCATTGACACTGGACTGGATAAAAAAAATATGTTGACACATGATGGAATATTATACAGCCATAAAGAAGGACAAACATATGAACTTTGCAGCAATTTGAATGGTTTTAGAATCCGTAATACTCAGTGACTATGACAGAAACAAAGAACAGAGTACCTTATGTTCTCACTCTTAAGTGGACCCTAAACATTTACCATAATACCAAAAGAAAGGGATTAGCATAAGTGGGATACTGCCAGGGTAGGTGTGGGTGTGGGCACATACATCAATAAAGGTACCTGATCTCAAACCAGGCAAAGTGGGGGCCAAAGGGAGGCCCAAACTTTACCAGTATGATGTCCACTTGTATATCTAACCCTGAATTTTACCCCATATCTTTAAAATAAAATACAAATGAAAGAAGAAGAAGAAGAAACTTAGGTCTATCAGTTATCAGATCTATTCTTTTTCTCATTGATTTTTGCTCCCATAGCACATGGATATGGTTAACTAATGTCAGTTTATTTCAACAAGTGATGATACCGTATTTGTCAGCATTGCTAATTTGTTTTTGACCCGAACTGTTGGTTGGACAAACAGGATGAGATTGGGGGCTCAGGAGTTAATATTTGGCTTTGTGACAATGCCCTGAGACAGCATCAAAGACATGCAAATTTCTAAGAGAGTTTTATTGCTAATAAGTAGAATAATTTCCTGTAACTGGGTTAACAAGTATCTATTGAGTTCCTACACTGTGCTGTGCATTGTTCTAAGTAAAAGAAATAGAGTGATAAATATAGAATAGTCCTGAGTTTAGCAATTTCTAGTTTTTTTTTAACATCATCAATTGCTTTTTCTTATAAACCATGATTTGAAACCATTCTAACTAGTTATAGCTTTTTTTTTGGCTTTTAGCACCTGCTATAAGGAAATTTTTATTAGGCAACTTTAAATCTTGTTTGTTCTCCACTTACTAATTATTGAATCAGGAACTACAAGACAGTAATAGCTTTAGGCATTAAAGCAAAAGTAAACAGAATTTTATCTTATTAGATTGTTAGGAAAAGTAAATCTTTTCTTCCTTTTATTTTTTAAATAAAATATGCCATTATAAAATAAGCATCTCAGATCTTATTTGTGGAGGTTTCCAGAGGCTGGTTGTTTTTACAGTTTAGTTTGTTGCAGCAACCATTTTGCTAACTTTTATTCATGTTACTGTTCTCCAGTTTAATTTTCAGATAATTTTTTTTGTTAAAAAAATACTTATCTCATAAAAAGTGCCTTCACGTGGTCTAGTACTCAGAGTAGAAAGACCCAGGGTTTCATCCCAGAATCACTACTTATTAGAAAAATAACATGAAACAAGTGATTTGAACTTTTGGGGTGAGGTTCTTCATATTTTTTGTGCTTTTTTGAAAATTAAAAAGAAAATAATTGATGAGGAATTTTTATCATACTCCTCTTCAAGCTGGCATGTTAATCACAGTTTAAATATTTTTCTAGGTTTTTGTTTGGAATTATGTATTTTGTCTTACAAACTAGATTATCAGGTCCTTGATATTATAAATATTGTCTCATATCTTTTAAAATACCTAATACATTAATAGCTGGCAATATATATTTGGTGATGTTTTGAGTAACTTACAGCAGGAGTGAGTAGAAATTTCCTGCCCTAGGTCACTCAAACCATCAAATGATCTATTTACACCCATTGATATACATGAGAAATTTTTCTGTCTAAAAGGGAAATGAGAGGTCGGGTTCGGTGGCTCAGCCTGTAATCCCAGCACTTTGGAAGGCTGAGATGACTGGATTGCCTGAGACCACAGGTTCAAGACCTACCAGGGCAACTTGGTGAGACCTCGTCTCTACAGTAAATCAAAAATTAGCCAGGCATTGTAGCGCGTGACTGTAGTTCCAGCTACTTGGAAGGCTGAGGTGGAAGGATGGTTGGAACTCAGTAGGTGGAGGCTGCGGTGGCTGGTAATATGCCACTGCACTCCAGCCTGGGTGACAGAGTGAGACTCCAACTCAAAAAATAAATAAATAAATAATAAAAAATAAAAGGGAAAGGAAAAGTTTCAACTGGGGACAAGGCTAGGAGGGAAATACATATGTAGAATAAAGCAAGAAACAACTCTTCTTTGGTACCTTGACTGGTTTCTGGTTTCTGCAGAAATAACAAGTGTGAGGTTGGCCTTTAGAAATAAATGAAATTGTTTTGGGTATCAAATGAATAAACAAGGCATAGTTAAGGGAGAAGTTGTTCTCTTCATCTTTGTGGGGAGCCCAACAGTATTCAAAAGCTCTGATGACTGGAAGCTTTGGAGAATCTTGAGATCACATATTAATGATGAATACCGGTTCTTTCATGATAAATTGTAGAAGCCGTGAAGATTCTGTGAGTAGCTTTTAGAGCCAATGCACAAGGACAATGTGAGGATATGGGGGATTTGAATAATCAGAGGTACTTAATGGTGGCTGCATCTGACATACTTATTTGAGAACAAAATGACATATCTTTTTGGTCATCCTTCAAGACATACATAAAATTTCTAGCTTTCAGTATTTAAATATTGAGGATATTATGCTTCCACAAAAGGAGGTGACAAAAACAAGTGTGAAACTGAACTTCTGCTGAGGGAAGATGAATAGACTTTTTTTTTCTATTTCCTTGATCAGGTATCATTACAGTTTTAGAACAAATATTAGAGAACTCTTAAAAGTGGTGAGGAGACTAGGGATCTCAAAACCCAAGGAACAACGAAGTTCCCTGGGTTTTTGTTGACTCATGTGTTCAAAACTTGGAATTAAAAAAGCCAGCAATTTGAAAATGTCAATTAATGCAGGAAACAACTCGAACAACACAATCCTGCTCTCCATATTTTTGCAGTTTTTTATCTTAAAGATGTGGGTACAATTTAGGGTTAGGTATACAAATGTTCATTATGTAGGTACCCTTGTTGATGAGGTGTGCCCCCCACCCAGAGGATTGCCACTACTACCAATCCTTTCCCCTCTCCCCACCCCCGCTGGCAGTTTCACACTACTGCCAATCCTTTCTTTTGGTATTACAATAATTGTTCAAAGTCCGCTTATGAGTGAGAACATGTGATACTCAGTTCTTTGTTTCTGTGATAGATCACTCAGTATTATAGCCTCTAAGTTCATCCAAGTTGCTGCAAAGTTCATAATTTTGTCCTTCCTTATGGCTGTGTAATATTCCATCATGTATACGTATGACATTTTTATTATTCAGTCCTCTTTCAACGGGCAGCATGGCTGGTTCCATGTTTTTGCTGTTGTGAATAATGATGCAATAAACATACATGCAATAAACATACTTTTTCATAGAGTGACTTGAGTTCCTCTGGATATGGGCTCCGATGATTGCAGGGTCATATGGAAAGTCAATTTTTATATCTTTTAGGAAACGCCAAACTGTTTTCCACAGAGGTTGTATTAGTTTACATTCCCACTAACAGTGTAGAAGTCTTCATTTTCCCCTTTCTCTTCTCCAGCATCTGTTGTTTTTTGTTATTAATGATGGCCATCCTGACTGGAATTAGGTGGTATCTCAGTGTTTTGTTTTGTTGAAGTCTCACTCCATCTCCCAGGCTGGAGTGCAATAGCATGCTCATGGTCACCCCAGTGTCAACCTGCTTGGCTCTGGCAATCCTTCCACCTCAGTCTTCCAAGTAGCTAGAACTACAGGCACGCACTACCATGTCTGGCAAATTTTTTATTTATTATAGGGATGAGGTCTTGCCAAGTTGCCTGGGCTGGTGTGAATCTGTGGGCTCAGGCAATCAACTCGCCTAGGCCTCCCAAAGTGCTGGGATTAAAGGCTGAGCCACCGAGTCCAGCCTCAGTGTGTTTTTAATTTGTATTTCTTTGATGACTAGTGAGGCTGAGCATTTTATTCATGTATCTGATGGCTGCTCATATGTCTTCTTTTGAGAGCTGTCTATTCATATCTTTTGCCCATTCCATGCTCATGGATTGGAAGAATCAACATTGTTAAGATGCCCATCCTACCCAGAAATACCCATTAAATTACCAGCAGCATTCTTCTTAGACCTGGAAATGATAATTCAGGAATTCACATGGAAACATAAATGACCATGAATAGCCAAAAAAATCCTCAGCAAAAAAACAAATCAGGAGGTATCACACTCCCAGACTCTAAACTTTATTATAAAGCTACAATAATCAAAACAGCCTGGTATTGGTACAAGAACAGGCATATAGACCAATGGAATAGGACAGAGATTCTAAAAGCAAAACCTCAATTTCTCAACCAACTCATCTTCAACAAAGCCTCTACCACCAACCACT
>NW_007247895.1:204176-226806 GCF_000164805.1 Carlito syrichta | reverse complement strand
TCTCAGACCTAGAAAAAACAACACAGGAATTCATATGGCAACACAAATGACCAAGAATAGCCAGAACAATCCTCAGCACACACACAAAAAAGCAGGTGGTGTCACATTACCAGACTTCAAACTTTACTATAAAGCTACAATAATCAAAACAGTTTGGTATTGGTACAGGAAGAGGCATATAGACCAATGGAATAGAATTGAGATTCCAGAAGCAAACCCCAATTTCTCAACCAACTCATCTTTGACAAAGCCTCCACCACCTACCACTAGGGAGAGGAGAACCTATTCAGTAAACGGTGCTGGGAAAACTGGCTGAACACATGCAGGACCCCTATCTATCCCCATACATAAAAATTAACTCTAAATGGATCAGAGACCTAAATGTAAAACCTCAAAACAAAAGAACCTTAGAAAATGAAGGACATACCCTCATGGAAATTGGAATTGGCATCCAATTCCTGAACAAAACCTGAAACCCACAGGCCATAAGAGAGAAGATAGACAAGTGGGACCTCATTAAACTGACAAGCTTCTGCAAAGCCAAAGAAACCATCAAGAGAGCAGGAAGACAGCCTACAGACTGGGAAAAAGGATTTGCCAACTCCAGGTCTGACAAAGGCTTAACATCTTGGATCTACAAGGAATGGGGCTGTTTGTTTTTTTCTTTTCATTAACCTTCCATATGACCCTGCAATTCCCCTACTGGGAATAAACCCAGAAGAAAGGTCACTCTATGAAAAAGATACTTGCACATGTATGTTTGTTGCAGCATTGTTCACAATAGCTAAGAACATGGAACCAACCATGTGCTGCCCATCAAGAGGACTGGATAAAAAAATGTGGTACATATGTGGAAGATGTGTAACAACACATCTACAATGTCAAAAATTAGGCTAAGCATAAACTCAGCCTTTGCACAGTTAAGCATGCACTCAGTCTTTGCACAGTTAAAAAAAGTTCCCTTCCTGGAAACTGGCAATAGCACCTGCTGGCTAGGTTAAACTGTTTAACAGCTTTTTTTTTTGCTTCTGTGAACCCCACTAGCATTGCTTGAAAAGTACCTAGGCCTCCAGGATGTTGTGGTTTGGCCCACTTGGAAAGTCCCAACGTGGCTTTGCCCCATTTAAGCAAGCCCCTACAGCAAATGGGGGCCCTTGCTGTGGGACTGGCATGTCCAGCAGTCAAGTGGTCACCGGCCTGGCTCTTGGCTAATAAACCTCTCCTTTTTATAACTTGTACTTTTGGTGTCGGTACCTGTGAATTAAGCGCTCAGTCCCTATTTCATTTGGGGTCTCGCCTGGGAGATCTGAGAGCTTAATCCCCAGCCCCAATCACCAGCTGACCTTGTGGGTCTACATACCTTTGAACCTCAGTGTTTGCCAGGTCTGGTGAGTCTGTGAACTTGCAAATGACTGATTGTCATCTCTGGCAGACTCACAACGTCCCCAGAGCCCTCTGAGAGGTGAGTCAAGTTCCTGTTCTGTTTGTGCACACTTCTGGTTGGACTCACCAGAAAGCTGGATGTAGCACTAATTCCTGGGTCCGAGGTCCCAATGAGACGTCACTGGGCCCTCCAGTATTGCCCTCGGGCAGTTAGGTCTGTCTGTTCAGTTTGTGTTACTGTCTTTATTTGTTCAGTGTTAGTCACTTTTGTGTCTGTCATTGCTATCGATATTATGGGGCAGCAGTGCTCTAAGCCTGATATCCCTCTGCAACTGGTTTTGTGCCACTTCAAGGATTTCCAAGGAGTGGCACAGCAGACAGGTTAACAGGTAAACCAAGGAAACCTAATCACCTTTTGTTCCCTTGAATGGCCCACATTTCCTAATTGCAGCTGGCCATTGGAGGAGACCTTCAACCCTGCTATAGTGGGAAAGGTCCAACAGTTTATCTATTGATGCCACCTGAACCAGATCCTGTACATCACTGTCTGGTACCTCCTGGTAATGCAGCAGCCATCATGGATGAAGAAAGCTAATTCTTCTCATGTTTTAGCCATACAGGAACCTCCAAAGCCAAACCTCCAGTCCTCCAGAGCCCACCAGAGGATGATGAAATTCCCCTGCCCTACTCGACATCTGAGTGGGAGCAGAGGGCCCACAAGGTTCTCATCCCATCACTCACCAGGAGTGGGTCCTCATATCATCTCCTTTATCCCCCTCTTTACCGTGCATCTCCTGATGGCCCAACTGCCCCCCAAAAACCAACTAGCCCCAACTCATCTTCAGGGAACTCAGAACCACAAACTTCCACCGTCCTCCCCCTGAGACAGGCCCTGGGACTAGACACAGGAGGTTCAGGAGGCCAGCCCTTTGTGGTTTATTTCCCTTTCTCTACTAGTGATCTTTACGATTGGAAGCACCAAAATCCGGCGTTCTCTGAAAAACCTCAGAGCCTCATAAGCCTTTTAGAAACTATTTTCTTCACCCACCAGCCCACTTGGGATGACTGCCAACTGCTCCTCCGAGCCCTTTTAACTGCAGAGGAAAGAGAATGAATCCATCAGGAGGCAAGGAAATTGGTCGTGGGACCAGATGGCAGACCTGCAGAGCAGGACTGTGTGGACCGTGTCTTCCCCACTGAGAGGCCTAATTGAAACCTGAATACCAATCATGGTAGGGAGTGTCTCACCACCTATCACCGGACTCTAATGGGGGTCTCCAGGCCACTGCCAGGTTGCCCACAAATTTGTAAGTGAGGTAACTCAGGACCCACAGGAATCTCCCATGGCTTTTCTGGAATGCCTTATGGAGGCTTATTGGATGTATACTCCCATAGACCCAGAGGCTCCAGAAAAATAGATAGGCTTTAGTTATAGCCTTTGTCTCCCAGATGGCCCCTGATATAAAAAAGAAATTGCAGAAAATTGAAGGATTTGAGGGAAAAGTTTATCAGAATTAACTGAGGTAGCCCAGAAGGTCTATAATAGCAGGGACTTGCTTGAAGACCAATAAACCAAAAAGATGGCCAAAGTAGTAGCTGCAGCTTTACAGGAAGTTAAACCCAAGCAGCCAACAGGGAAAAGAGGAACTGACACCAGGCAAAAAACTCCACTAGCAAAAAAATCCCTAACTGCCTAGAGCATTCGTGTTATAGAAGGCATCCCAGCTTCAGGAAGCAAAAGGCAGGTCTGGAAATTCTTGGGAGCTGTAAAATACTGCTGACTATGGATCCCTAAGTTTGCTAAACTCACAAAACCCCTCTATGAAATAACCAAGGGACCAGAGGCTAATTTTAAACGAACACTGGAGGGGGACAAAGCTTTCCAAGCCCTTAAAAACACCCTGGTCTTAGCTCCAGCCCTGGCCTTGCCAGATATTAAAAAACCTTTCCACCTTTATGTGGATAAAAGATGAGGCATTGCCCAGGGGGTCCTAACCCAAAGGCTTGGCACATGGAACAGGCCGGTCACCTACTTGTCAAAAAAACTGGACCCAGTAGCCTCAGACTGGCCTCCCTGCTTGCGGGTTATAGCAGCTATTGCCATGTTAGTAAAGAACTCAGACAAACTAACATTGGGGCAGAATCTGACTGTCACAACCACACATGCAGTGGAGTCTTTACTCCGAGGGGCCCCTGACAAATGGATGCTAAATGCCCAAATAACCGATTATCAAGTGCTGCTTTTAAATCAACCCCGCATCAAGTTCCAGCATACCCCCAGCTTAAACTCCACAACTTTACTACTGGAAGAAAGTCCCATGGGGCTGCTGCATTGTTGTTATGATACAACTGAGTTCCAGAAGTTGCGCTGGGACTGAAGTGATGTCCTGAGAACAAACCCCGACCTAACACTTTTCTCGGATGGCAGCAGTTTCATCCAGAATGGGGTAAGGTATTCAGGGGCAGCGGTGGTCACTCTACAGGGAACTATTTGGGCTGAGCCTCTTCCTCAGGGAACATCAGCCCCAAAAGCAGAACCAATTGCCCTAACTGAGGCCCTAAAAGCAGGTGAAGGAAAAGTTGTCAACATCTACAATGACAGCAGGTACGCGTTTGCAGCTGCACATGTTCATGGGACAATTTATAGGGAGCGGGGATTGCTCACCGCAGAGGGGAAAACTATAAAGAATAAAGTGGAGGTCTTAGAACTCCTGGCAGCAATATGGGCCCCCAAACAAGTCGCCATCATCCATTGCCCAGGCCACCAAAAAAGAAACTCAAAAGAGGCAATAGGAAATAAAAAAGTAGATCAAGCAGCCAGAGAAGCTGCTTACTGCAGAACCACCTGCCTGCTGGCTCTGCCTCCTCCAGTTCTGTGTGAGCCACCAAAATATACAGAAGAGGACCTCTTCACTGCACAAAAATTGCAGACAACCTCCAACCCTGATGGATGGCTTCAAATTCAGGATGGCAGAACCTTCCTCCCTCAAGTCCTGGGACAACAAATCCTAAGGCAGCTGCATGAAGGTACTCATTTGGGAAGGACAAAATTAACCAAACTTGTGAGGAAAGAATTCTGTCTCCCTCATCTGGACCAACTCACCCAGGAGCTCATTCAAGGCTGCATGTCATGACAGCAGACTAATAATGCTAAGGTCAGTGTATCCACCCAAGGGGTCCGAGATAGGGGACTAACCCCCAGGAGACATTGGGAAATAGACTTTACAGAAGTCAAACCTGGGCAATATGGATATAAATACCTATTGGTCTTGGTAGACACCTTCTCAGGATGGGCCAAGGCATTTCCTACAAAAACTGAAACTTCTTCTGTAACAGTAAAGAAACTCTTAAATAACATCATACCAAGATATGTTCTACCTATCTCAATAGGCTCAGATAATGGCCCAACATTTATTTCTAAACTTACTGAAGGTCTTGAAAAAACCTTGGAGATAAATTGGAACTTACATTGTGCTTATCATCCCCAGAGTTCAGGACAGGTAGAAAGAATGCACCGGACGCTTAAAGAGACCTTGACCAAATTAACCCTGGAGACCAGTGAAGGTTGGACAACACTCCTTCCCTATGCCCTCTTAAGGGCCAGGTGTGCCCCCTACATCAAGGGCCTAACCCCCTTCAAAATTCTGTTTGGACGGCCCCCGCCATTACTTCCAAAAATTGAATTGGAAAAAGCACTAGATCTTTCTAACCATAATTTACTTAAGTCACTGCAGGCTCTTCAAAGAGTTCAGCAAGCTGTCACTGAGACCATGCAGGCAGCCTTCTGGAAACTGGTTCCAGAACATCCACACCTATTCCAGCCCAGTGACCAGGTCTGGATAAAATGGCACAAAGCTGAGACTTTCACCCCAAGGTGGAAAGGGCCCTACGTAGTAATCCTTACTACTTCTACAGCCATCAAAGTCAATGGTGTCCACCCCTGGATTCATCATTCACAAGCAAAGGCAGCCACCACCATGCCCCAGAGACATGGAAAGTCATCAAACCAACTACTGGAAAAAATCCTCCAAAGATAAGACTTTTGCAGGCCCTGGTATCTTGATAGTATTCCTTGCATACTTTCCCCAGCTTGAGGCCTATTGGCCTAACCCACATAATCCCTATACTCCAGGGAACTATTCTTGGGAACTGAGAAATATCATCACTGGGGCCGTAGTTGTCACCTACAGAGGAAGCGGGCAGCCTGTCTTTAATTTTGACCTTTGTAAATTATGGCCAGGTCTAACCCTCAGCGGCACACACACTGACAAATGCAGCACCTTAGCTTATGAAAAAGGACTTAAATCTGTTGGTTTTTATGCTTGCCCAGCATAGGGACCAGCCTGTTGCCACAAAGCAGGACAATAGCACTGTGCTGCATGAGGGTGTGAAACTATTACTCCTTAAAAAAAAAAAACCCAAGACCCATACATAAACCTCCTTGGTTATGTTAAAAATAATGTGTCATCAGTAAAAAAATTTTTTTTTTAGTTGGAGTCTCTGTCACCCAGACTGGAGTGCAGTGGCCGCTTCCGGCCACCATAGCCTCGACCTGCTGGGCTCCAGTGATCCTTCCGCCTCAGCCTTCCCAGTAGCCGGAATTACAGGCATGCGCTACCATGCCCGATTGATTTTTTGGTTTATTGTACAGATGAGGTCTCATGCCCAGGCGGGTCTCGAACCCGCGGGCTCAGGCAATCCACTCACCTCAGCCTCCCAAAGGTGCGGGGTTATAGGCTGAGCCACCGAGCCCGGTTAATTAGTAAAATTAATGGTCCTCAGAACTCAATATAATCCCCTGTATGAAGAGTCAAGGATTTGACTCCAGGAACAACTGAAAGGGGGGAATGTGGAAGGGGGTTTAAAAAGACATCTACAATGTCAAAAATTAGGCTAAGCATAAACTCAGTCTTTGCATAGTTAAATATGTACTCAGCCGTTGCACAGTTAAAAAAAAAGTTCCCTTCCTGGAAACTGGCAACAGCACCTGCTGGCTAGGTTAAACTGTTCAACAGTTTTTTTTTTTTTTCGCTTCTGTGAACCCTGCTAACATTGCTTGAAAAGTATCTAGGCCTCTAGGATGTTGTGGTTTGGCCCACTTGGAAAGTCCCTTTGTGGTTTTGCCCCTACAGCAAATGGGGGCCCTTGCTGTGGGACTGGCATGTCTAGCAGGCAAGTGGCTGCCAGCCCGGCTCTTGGCTAATAAACCTCTCCTTTTTATAACTTGTACTTTTGGTGTTGGTGTCTGTGAATTAAGCGCTCGGTCCCTATTTCACATATATACAATGGAACATTATGCAGCCATAAAGAAGAACAAAATCATGAACTTCACAGCAACCTGGATGGAATTAGACTTTATAATACTGAATGATCTCTCACAGGAACAAAGAGCTGAGTACCATATGTTCTCACTCATAAGTGGACCTTGAACAACTACCATATTACTGTAGAAAAAGGATTGAAAGTAGCAGGAAACTGTGGGGAGGGGAGGTAGGGGGTGGAGATCTGGGATTGACAATAGTTGATATCCCCCTGGGGAAGTGGGGGCACACCTCATCAATAAGGGTACCCGCACAAGGAACATTTGCATACCTAACCCTGAATTGTACCTCACAATTTCAAATAAAAATTAAAAGAGAGAAAAAAAAGAAAAATCAAATGGAAATTTTAGAACTAAAAATATAATAAACACACCCACACAAAACCTTAGTAGATGAGTTCAGTAGTAGTATGAAAGAGACAGAGGAAATAATTAATGATTTGAAAGTAGAACAATAAAATTGTCCAACGTGAACTGCAAAAAGTAGACTAAATAAGCAAATAGAGAGAGTGTTAGGCATCAAGACTATAAAAAAATTAATTTTTAAGTCATCAGAGTTTTGGGAGAGAGTAAAAAGGATGGAACTGAAAAAGTCTTTCACATGAATAGTTGAACACTTTCAAATTTGGAAAAAATATATAAAAATACAGATTCAGGAGGCTAATTGAACAGCTAATTGAACTACAATTTTATTTATGTAATTTAAATTTCATGATTTTCACATGCCATGAAATATTATTCTTCTTTTGATTTTTCAGCTATTTAAAATGTGAATAAATATCTTTTAAAAAAGAAAAAAAATCTTTTTTTCTCTACAAAAACATTTAATTTATTTTTTTCTATATGGAAATCATTCAAAGTATTTTATTTGTATTTTAGATTACGGAACCAACATTTTATGTAACTTTTACAATATGTTTTTCTGTAATTTATTTATTTATTATAGAGTTGTGGGGTACAAGTGAGGATTTACTACACAAGTAGACTGCATGCAGGTGAAGTTTGGGCTTCTAGGTGGCCCTCACTCCTTGGTAGTGGACTAGATAGCCTTTGTGTTGTCATGTGTCCCTCACCTCCTCCCTCCCTTCCTCCCCTAGCAATGCCAGTAACTGCCAATCCCTCCCTTGTGCTAATGTGATTAGTGCTCATGCTCACTTATGAGTGAGAACATACAGTATTCAGTTCTTTGTTTCTGTGATAGTTCATTTAGTATGATGGTCTCCAACTGCATCCAAGTTTCTGCAAAGGCCATGATTTTGTTCTTCTTTATGACTGCATAATACTCTATTGTATATATGAACCACATTTTCTTTATCCAGTCCACTTTTGATGGGCAGCAAGGTTGGTTCTATGTTTTTACTATTGTGAATAGTGCTCTAATAAATATGTGTGTGCAGTTGTGTTTTTGGAAGAGCAATTTTTGTTCCTCCAGGTATATTCCCAGGAAAGAGATTGCTGGATTGAATGGAAGATCAATTTTTAGTTCTTTTAGAAATTGCCACACTGCTTTCCACAGAGGTTGAACTAGCTTACATTCCCACCAACAGTGTAGAGGCGTTCCCTTTTCTCTGCAGTGGCTCCAGCACCTGTTTTTTGTTTTTGTTTTGTTTTGTTCTGTTGAGTTGGAGTCTCACTCTGTCTCCCAGGTTAGAGTGCAGTGGCATGCTCATGACCACTGCAACCTTGACCTGCTCAGCTCAGGCGATCCTTCTGCCTCAGTCTTCCAAGTAACTGGAATAACAGGCATGCACCACCACGTCTGGCTAATTTTTCTTGATTTATTGTAGAGATGAGGTGTCGCCAAATTGCCCAAGCTAGTTTTGAACTCTTGGGCTCAGGCAACCCTCTCACTTTGGCCTCCCAAAGTACTGGTTTGAGCCACTATGCACGGCCTGTTTTTTGACTTATTAATCAATGATAGCCTGTTTTTTGACTTATTAATTAACATTAGCCATCTTTACCAGAATTAGGTGGTATCTCATTGTAGTTTTTATTTGCATCTCTCTGATGATCAGTGAGGTTGAGAATTTTTTCACATGTCTGTTGGCTGCGTGTATGTCATCTTTAGAGAAGTGTCTGTTCATGTCCTTTGCCCACTTTTTAATGGGGTTGTGTGGTTTTTTTTTGTTTTACTTTGTTAAAATTCCTTGTAGATACTGGATGTTAGGCCTTTGTTAGATGCATAATTTGCAGATTTTTTTCCCCATTCTGTGGGTTGTCTTTTTACTCTCTTGATAGTTTCTTTTGCTGTGCAAAAGCTTTTCAATTTCATGAAGTCCTATCTGTTCACCTTAGCTTTTATGATATTCATTTTGAGGGACTTGATCATGAATTCGTTGCCCACTTTGATGGCCAAAAGGGTGTTTCCAAGGTTTTCTTCTAGGATTCTTATAGTTTGAGGTTTTATGTTTAGGTCTTTGATCCATTTTGAGTTGATTTTTGTATATGGTGATAGGTAGTGGTCCAGTTTCATTCTTTTACATGTAGTTAGCCAGTTTCCCCAGCATAACTTGCTAAATATGGTCTCCTTTACCCAATGATTGTTACTGGTGGTTTTGGTGAAGATGAATTACTTCCAGAATCTGTGTTCTGTTCTATTGGTCTATGTGCCTATTCCTATACCAATATCATGCTGTCTTAGTTACTGTACTCTTGTAAACAAGTTTATTTATTTTTAAAATGTGGGGTACAATTCAAGATTAGGAAGATAAGTGGTCATTGTACAGGTAAAGTTTGGGCCTCCATTTGGTCCCCACTTCACCTGGTTTGAGGTCAAGTTCCCATACTGATTTTGTGTGCTACCTTCCTCCCTCCCCTGGCAATCTTTCTTATAGTATTATGATAGGTGTTCAGGGTCCGCTTATGAGTGAGAACATGTGGTATTCAGTTCTTTGTTTCTGTGATAGATCACTGAGTATTATAGACTCTAAATCCATCTAAGTTTCTGTGAAGTCCATAACTTTGTCCTTCTTTATGACTGTGCAATATTTCATCATATATGTACCACATTTTAAAAATTTAGTCCACTCTCAATAGGCAGCATGGTTGGTTCCATGTTTTTGCTATTGTGAATAATGTTGTAATAAACATGCATGTGCAGGTATCTTTTTTATAGAATAATTTGAGTTCCCCTGGATATATTCTCAGAAGGGGGATTGCTGGGTCATATGGAAGGTCAATCTTTTTTTTTTTTTTTTTGAGTTGGAGTCTCACTTTGTTGCCCAGACTGGAGTGCAGTTGCTGCTCCCGGCCACCGCAGCCTCGACCTGCTGGGCTCCGGTGATCCTTCCACCTCAACCTTCCAAGTAGCCGGAATTACAGGCATGTGCTACCATGCCCGGCTGATTTTTTGATTTATTGTAGAGATGAGGTCTCGCTGCCAGGCGGGTCTCGAACCCATGGGCTCAGGCAACCTACTCACCTCAGCCTCCCAAAGGTGCGGGATTAAAGGCTGAGCCACTGAGCCTGGCTGGAAGGTTAATCTTTAGATCTCTTAGGACTCACCACAGTGTTTTTCACAGAGGTTGTACTGGTTTACATTCCTACCAACAGTGTAGAAGCATTCCCTTTTCCTTGCATCCTCTCCAGCATCTGTTGTTTTTTGAGTTATTGATGATGGCCATCCTGACTGGAGTTAGATGGTATCTCAGTGTGATTTTTAATTTGCATTTCCTTGATGATTAGTGAGACTGAGCATTTTAAATATATCTGTTGACTGCTCATATGCTTTCTTTTGAGAAGTGTCTATTTATGCCTTTGGCCCAGTTTTCTTTCAGCACATTTGAGATCCTTGTAATCCTGGATGTTAGGCCTTTTTCAGATATACAGTTGGCAAGTATTTTTTCCCATTCTGTAGGCATCTCCCCACTCTCTTGATAGTTTCTTTTGGTTTGCAGAAGCTTTTCAGTTTGATGAGGTCTCATTTGTCTGTAATACCTCTAATAGTATGGGCATTTGGGGTTTTGATCAGGAATTGGTTTTCTATTCCAATTTCTATAAGGGTGTCACCTGAATTTTCTCAGAATCTTATAGTTTGAGGTTTTGTTTTTAGGTCTTTGATCCATTTAGAGTTGATTTTTTTGTATGGTGATAGGTGGGGGTCCTGTTTCAGTCTTCTGCATGTGGTCAGTCCCTTTTTCCAGCAACATTTACTGAATAGGTTCTCTTTTCCCCAGTGGTTGTTGTAGAGATGAGTTGGTTGAGAAATTGAGGTTTTAATTCCAGAATTTCTATTCTGTTCCATTGGTCTATATACCCGTTCTTGTGTCAATACCAGGCTATTTTGATTATTGTAGCCATATAGTAAAGTTTAAAGTCTCAAAGTGTGGTACTACCCAGTTTTGTTTTTTTAGGTAAGGATTGTATTGACTATTTGTGGTAATTTATTTTTCCATATGAATTTCCTTATTGTCATTTAAAGATCTGAGAAAAATGATGTTGGTAATTTAATGTGTATTGTATTAAATCTGTAAATTGCCTTTGGTGATGGACATCTTAACAATGTAGATTCTTCCAATCTATGAGCATGGAACCTTTTTCCATTTGTTTGTGCCTTCTTTGATTTCTTTGAGCAGTGTTTTGTAGTTTTCATCGTAAGGGTCTTTCATTTATCTAGTAAGAAAGTTGAGATATTTCATTTTTTTGTGTGTGGCTATTGTGAGTGGGATTCTGCTTTTTATTTGTTCTCTGCCTGTTTTTTGTTGGTGTATAAGAATGCAACTGCCTTTGCAAGTTTATTTTATGTGCTGAGACTTTGCCAAAGTCCTTTATCAGTGCAAGGAGGTTTTTGACAGATTCTCTTGGGTTTTCAAGGTATGGGATCATATCATCAGCAAAGAAAGATAACTTCCTCTTTTCCTATTTGGACACCCCTTATTCCTTCTCTCATCTGATTGCTCTAGCTATGACTTCCAAAACTTTGTTGGTCAGTGGTGGGGTGGGGGAGTGAGAGTGGAAAACCTTGTCTTTTTCCAGGTTTCAGGGGAAATGCTTCCAATTTTCTGTCTGTTTAGCAATATATTGACTGTGGGTTTATTGTAGGTGGCTCTTACTATTGTGAGGTATGTTCCTTCCATGCCTAAATGTTCAAGGATTTTTATCAAGAGGAGATTCTGGATTTTATTGGGAACTTTTTCTGCATCTTATGATATAATCATGTGGTTATTGTTTTTACATCTGCTGATGTATTTAATTACTTTTATGGTCTTGCAGATATTGAACCAGACCTGCATCCTGGGGATGAAGCCTACTTGGTCATGGTGAGTGATTTTTGAGATGTGTTGTTGGATCCAATTTGCAAGAATCTTGGTGAGAATTTTTGCATCTATGTTCATCAGGAATATTGGTCTGTAGTTCTCTTTCAGACTTTTACCCAGTTTGAGTATCAATGTGATGTTAAGCTTCATAAAATTATTTGGGGAGAGGTCCATCTTTCTCAGTTTCCTGGAATTCTTTGAGTAGGATTGGTATTAGCTCCTCATATATGTATTGTAGAATTTCTCTGGAATGCCATCTGGCCTAGGGAATTTTTTTTAGAGGTAATTTTCTTATGATGGAATCAATTTTCTGTGTTGTTATTTGTCTATTTAGGGTCTGAATTTCTTCTTGTTTCAAACTTGGGAGGTTGTATGATGTCAGAAAGTGCTCCATTTCATTTAGGTTTTTGAGTTTGTTTCCATATAAATGTGCATGATAATATCTGATAATCTTTTGCATTTCTTTGGGGGTCAGTTGTGACTTGATCTTTTGCATTTCATATTGTGTTTATGTTGGCTTTTTCTTGGTCATTCTGGCTAGGGGTCCATCAGTCTTGTTTGTCCTTTCAAAGAATAAGCTTTTTTTGTTGTTGGATTTTTTTAAATGGATTTTTTCTTCTATGTTCCATTTTTGGGGTTTTACTTGGTGATCTGGATCCTTCTGCTGAATTTAGGGTTTGGTGGTCTTGTCTTTCCAGTTCCCTTAGGTAATTTGTTAGTCTGTTAAATTGTGATCTTTCTATTTTCTTGATGTGTGTTCATAGATATATAAATTTCCCTATTAGAACTGTTTTTATGGCATCCCAGAGGTTTTGGTAAGATGTTTCTTTGTTTCCCTTTTCTTCCAGGAATTTTTTATCTACTGCTTTGATTTCAGCAGTTGTTCAGCATTATGCTGCTTAGTATCCATGTCTTTATGGGTTTTGTGGGAATTTTGTTGGTGTTGATATTTATTTTTATATCACTGTGATCTGAGTAATTGCATGGTACTATTTCAGTTTTATGAAATGTGTTTATGCTTGGTTTATGGCTGAGGATGTGACTGATCCTGGAGTACATTCCATGTGGTGGTGAGTAGAATGTATATTCTGTGGTTATTGAATAGAGTATTCTGTAGGTATCTATTAAGTCCATTTGGTCAAGCATCAAGTTGAGGTTCCATGTCACCTTGATTTTGCCTTGACCTATCTAGGGTCATTAGTGGGCTATTTAAGTCCCCAGCTATGATAGTGTTAGAGTCAATATTTTTTTTAGTTTGCTTAGTAGCTACTTTATAAAAGCTGGCACTCCTGTGTCAGATGCATATATGCTTAGGATGGATATTTCTTGTTGATAGATTGAACCTTTTGTCATTATGTAGTATCCTTCTGTATCTTTTAAATTTTTGATAGCTTAAAGGTTGTTTTGTTTGATATTAAGATAATGACTCCTGCCTTCTTTTGTTTTCTGTTCATCTGAAAAATTGTTTTCCATGTTGTAACTTTGAGTCTGTGAGTGTGGATTCTGGTGTGATGGGTTTTCTGGAGGCAGCATATTGTTGGGTATTTTTTAAAAAAAAAATCCAGTTTGCCATGCTATGTCTTTTCAATGGTGCATTTAGTCCATTTATGTTCAGGCTAATTATTGAGATGTGACAGTTTATCCCTGTCATGAGGTTCTTATAGTCTTTTTTGTTGTTGTTTGTTCATTTATTTGTTGGTTTTCTTTTGATTTTTGGGTTGGTTGATATTGTGTGTGTTTTCAATTTTGCAGTCATGATGCATGCTGTGTTCTCTGTTTTCCTGTATTCTTTGGAAGAGCATGGTTGTTCTTTTTCTCTTTCTTCTGTGCTTAATACCTTCTTAAGAATCTTTTGTAGAGCTGGTTGGAGGCAGCATAAACTCTTAGAGATTGGATGTCTGGGAAGGATTTTAATTCTCCATCTCTAATGAAGCTTAGCTTAGCAAGAAATTCTTGACTGGAATTATCTTTGAGAACTTTGAAGATTGGACCCTATCTCTTTTAGCATGTAGTGTGTCTATAGATAAGTCTGCTGCTATTCTAATTGGTCTTCCCTGGTAGTTAATCTGACCTTTCTCTCTCACTGACTTTAGGATTTTTTTCTTTATGTCTACTTTGTGTAAGTGAATTACTATGTGTCTAAGAGTTGGTCTTCTCATTTGATGCCTTTCAGGGGTTCTCTTAATTGCTTGTGTTTGGGTGGTTGTGTCTCTGATGAGATGCATGTACTTTTCTTGGATGACCTCATGGAATATTTGTTTTAGGGTGCTCTCATTCTCCTTTTCTGTTTCAGGGACACCAATCAGGTGTAAGTTTTGTCTCTTTATATAATTGCATATCTTTTGAAGACTTTGTTCCATCTTTTAAATTTCCTTTCTATGTTTTTAACAGCTTGGATTAGTTCTATATTTTGGTCTTCAAGCTCTAAGATTCTTTCTTCTGCCTGATTAATTCTGCTTTCCATGTCTGCCAGCTTATTATTTATTTCATTTGACTGTATTCTTTATAGCTTGCATCTCTGTAATTAATTCTTTCATGTTTTTGTCTTGCCTTTCTTAGTTCTTATTCTTCTTTTCCAACCATTCCTTGATCTCTGCATTTGTAGTATGAGACTAGTCAATGGGTGTTCTTCATTGTTTGAGTTCAGAAATCTGTATTCTCATGCACTGTCCTTTTTGAATTTTGTGGAGTACCTGTGTTTTTTCATTGATTTCTCTTCATTTGTGATGGATTTTTCTTTTCTTTTTACTTTTGTTGCTCAGTGAGAAGAGCAAGCAGTTTTCACTTCATTTTGCTCGGCCTTCTATTCTTCCTTTGGTAAAGCCTTCAGATTTGTCCAATTTTGAAGCTGGGTTGAGGTTGGGGAGCTGTGCAGTCCTATTGCAGCTTTGAGATTTGAATAAGTTGTGTTGAGGGTGTGCTAAGATTCAAAAGCTGCCTGCAGATCACAGTGTTCTCTGATTGAGATGTGAGCTCCCAGGGACTCACTTCCCATCACCTCACAGTATGCCCATGCTAGGATAATGTATGTATCTCTCCTAGGTACAGAAATAACATAAAGGAAAAGAAAAACTAAGAAAGAGAGAAGGAAGAAGAAAAGGCAATGAAGAAAACAAAGAAGGGAAGGAAAAACAAATAAGCCAACAAGCAGACATACAAACCAGTAAAAAAAGGGGGAATAAAAAGAAAAGAAAAACCCACATTATAAGGAGATTTTTCACATTCATAAATACTCTTATGTGAAAAAAGAAAGAGGAGTTAAAAAAAAAGTTAAAGTTAAATACAGACACCTCCTACAAACTATTTAGAGAGAATGGGGAAAAATAAACAAAAAATAAAACCTGTGGCACTTTCTGAAACTTTGGGTTCCTTGTAAACTTGAGCCAAGTCCCACTGTTCTTGGCTTGCGGGGGGGCGGCGGGGAGGGGTGGGGGAATTGACCTTTAGATCTTTAGATCTGTCCCCTGTTCACCATGTGGTTGGGGAGAGAATGTGAACCATCCCCATCTGATCCACTTGTGTTCAGCCCTCTCCATGTGTGCTCCTTGCCTGTGTCACATGTCTTGTGAATTGCTGGGGGAAGGGAGCTGTGTCACTTTAAAACTTTCCCCTACTCATCTACTGTGGGCTGGGTTTTTCATCTCCAGTTGCTGCTGTAGAACTGCAAATATTTCAGTTTGGGGTATGGGGTATGGGGTGCCTAGGTCTCCTCACTGGGACCTGTCCCTCTGATAATACTGCACCTGGGGTATCCTCTTTGGGTTGGCAGTGATGAACCTCAGAGAGGTCTTAAATTCACCCCTCAGTCTCAGGGAGAAGTTCTGCTGTTGGGCAAACTGGAGTCTGTCTCCATCCGGTTACCAGGACAATGCAGTAGGAATGTCTCTGCATCTTGTACTCCACTGGGACTTGGCAACTAGTTCTTCCAGTGTATTTTCTCTGCAATGCCAACTGCCGATGTTCCAATCTGGCACTGAAGGTTGAGGTGACAGACAGTGCCAGTATGAATGTTTTTCACCACTTTCTTCTGAGTAGGGTTGCAGAGATGGTGCCTGCCTCTGGGCTGTGAAATGCACTGGGATCTGAGTAGCCACACAAGGCAGCCATCTCAGCAGGAAAACTCAGGCTGCTTATTCCTTCATCCTCATTCAGGCAGACACTTCCTTGCACACCTACTTGCTAACACAATTGAATGCATATTTGTCTCTGTGCCCACTCATTAATAGAGATTCACACACTCTGATGTACTCCATCACCATCTTGGAGTTGTCTTCTGTAATAAAGTTTAAAGTCTGGAAGTACAATACCTCCCATTTTGTTTCTTTTGCTGAGATTTGTTTTGGTTATTCATGCTTTTTGCTTGTTTGTTTCCATATGAATTTCTGTATTGTCATTTCCAGGTCTGTGAAAAATTATGTTGGTAATTTCATGGGTGTTACATTGAATCTGTAGGTTGCCTTGGGTAGGATGGACATCTTGACAATATTGATTCCTTCAATCCATAAGCATGGGATGTTTTCCCATTTTTTGTGCCATCCTTGATATCTTTGAGTAGCATTTTGTAGTTCTCATTGTAAACATCTTTCACTTCTCTGGTTAGGTGGATGCCAAGTCATTTCATTTTTTTGTGTGTGGCTATTGTGAATGAGATTGTATTTTTTATTTGGTTCTCTGCCTGCTTGTTGCTAGTGTATAAAAATGAAACTGTTTTACATATCATTTTGTACCACAAGACTTTATCAAATTTGTTTACCAGTAAGCAGAGGTTTTTGACAGACTCCCTAGGGTTTTCTAGGTATCAGATCATATCATCTGCAAAAAAGGGATAGCTTGACTTCCTCTTATGCTATTTGGATACCCTTGATTTCCCTCTTTTGCCTGATTGCTCTGGTTAAGACTTCCAGCACTATGTTGAATAGGAGGAGTGAGGGTTGTCATCTTTGTCTTTTTTTCATTCTAAGGGGGAATGCTACCAGCTTGTGGTCATTGAGGAAAATGATGGTTGTGGGTTTATCATAGATGGCTCTTAATGTTTTGAGGAATGGTCTTGCTATGCCTAGGCTCAAGGGTTTTTACCAAGAAGAGATGTTGGATTTTGTAGAGTTCTTTTTTCTACATTTAATGCTATAATCACCTTGTTCTTGGTTGAACATCTGTTCGTGTGCTGGATTATGTTTATCATTTTTGAATGTTGAATGAGCCCTGCATTCCAGGAATGAAGCTCACCTGGTCATGGTGGAAATGTTCTTGAGATGTGTTGTTGAATCTGATCTAGACTCTAGTTGAGAAATTTTGCATCTATATTCATCAAGGAGATTGGCCTGTAATTTTCTTTGTTGCGTCTTTTCCAGTTTTGGGTATTGGTATGATGTTAGTTTTATGAAATAAGTTGGGGAGAATTCCATCATTCTTGATTGCCTGGAATACTTTCAATAAGATGGATATCAGCTCCTACTTGTATGTCTTGTAGAATTTGCTGGGGACTTCCGGCAAGGTGGTGATGGGGTGGCATGGTCTGTGAGACCCTATGCAAAAGAGAACACTCATAAAGACCCTAGCTCTCTCCCAAGGGCTGCAGCTCCTATCTTCCACAGCCTGCTCTTCACAGGGAGCTCAGCCACCACTGTCACCTGTCACCCGCCATCACTACTCAAATATCATGGTGGTCTGGGCTGTTCCTGCAGTAACGGATGCAGCTGCTGTGGTCATTCCCAGCTTATGCCTGAAGTGACCCATGACTTCAGACCATGAAGCCCCTGCGAGCAGGATCTTCTGAGATCACTGCTGCCTAGCTGCTGCTGCCACTGCCACACCACACCCCTAGCCCAGATAAAGGCCTATGGAACTCCCCTCGTGAAGTTGCCGTGGCAGGTCATGGATTCGTAACCAGCTCACTCCCATCTGGACTGTAGCCGTGAGATAGCACCACCTGCTGGGTAACCAACATAACTATATCAAAATGGGAATGACAGAGGCTCATCCCTCTTGATAAATAGGAAAAGCCAGATCTCAGTAATAGACTGGGCAGGGTTCCCATATCTGAACTGTTCTTCATGGCAGGCCAGGGGCAACTGACCCTAATTGTGAACAATTCTACCAGCCTGCAAAGACAGCTAGAAATCAGAGCTGAAAGGACATTGGACTTAAAGGAAAAGTCTCAGAGTGTGCTTGGTTGGTTTTGTTAGTCTACTGACTTTAATCTATCCCTTTTCCCCTTTTTTCCTTTTTCCTTGTTTCTTATTTCTCTGTAAGCCCCATCTTTGTATAAAGGAATAGCACACCAGTAAGGAGGTTGGTCAGTGTGTATGTTAGCAAAATTGTATATTTTAGCTTTTTATATGGTTGTTGGTTAGTTTTCAGTCATGGTTATTGTTTTACTTTATATTTGTTTCAGTCTTTGTGTCTCTTTTCACTTACCAGTTGGTACACTCAACTGTTTTCCCTCTCACTCCTCTCTCTCCACCCCCTCCCCCAACTGCCTCCATTCTCTTGCCTCTGTTAACCTCATTTTGCTTTCAGGTAGTAAATCTATAACCTCACTGCATGGACAGACTCCAAGGCAGTGGGAAATGGGTTTAAGACTATTCATACAGCTGTTGGTGGATACTGGGATCTGCAGAGAGATTTTGAATCACAGCCCCCCCCTTAATTAAATCCCAAAACTACAAAAAGGACTGCCCTCAACCCACAGTCCAACTCCAGAACTGAACAAAGCAAGAGGAAATGCATTAGGAAGAATAGGAGATTGAACAAACACAAGTAAAAGAAACCCTTCCACCACTAAATAACAGAATTAAAGAAGATGGGGAAGTGGAGGGAAGGGAAAAGTAGGGAGAAAAAATCTGCACAAATGAAGAAAAACCAAAAGAAGAATACAGGGCTCACACAGACCCCTGGGAGGTCAGACACTGAAAAACAGACTTTGGAACACAAACAATGAAGAGCCCCCAGAATGACTGGTCACAAGCAACAAACCCAGACATCAAGGCATTAATAGAGAGAATTTAAAAAATTGAGGACAGACAAGAGGAAAATAGGAAGGAGCTGATGACAGAAATAATAGCAGTAAAGAATACTGTGATGGAAATAAATAACAAACCAATTACCATGGAAAGCAGAATTAACCAAGCAGAAGAAAGAATCCCAGAACTGGAAGACCAAAATACAGAACTAACTCAAACTGTCAAAAACATAGGAAAGGAGCTTAAAAAGTCAGAACAAAACCTTCAGGAGATGAATGATTACTTCAAGAGACCTAACCTAAGAGTAATTGGACTTCCTGAGGCAGAAAGAGAGAGTCAGAGGTCACACTGGAACAAACATTTCATGAAATCATTCAAGAAAACTTCCTTCATCTCATTAGTGATGCAAAAATTCAAGCACAAGAGATTCAGAGAACCCCTGCAAGACAACAAATGAGAAGACCAACTCCCAGACACATAATAATTCACCTAAACAAAGTAGCTATAAAAGAAAAAACACTAAAGGCAGCAAGAGAAAAAGGCCAGACTACCTACCAGGAAAGACCAATTAGAATAGCTGCAGATTTATCTACAGAAACCCTCCAGGCTAGGAGAGCCTGGAGCCCTATCTTCAAAGTTCTAAAAGATAAACAATTTCAACCAAGAATAACCTACCCAGCCAAGGTAAGCTTCATTAGTGAGGGAGAATTGAAATCTTTTCCAGATATCCAATCCTAAGAACCTACACTGCCGCCAGACCACCTCTAGAAGAAACACTGAAGAAAGTACTGAACACAGAAGAAAAGGAAAAAAGAAGAACAACATTCTTCACAAGAGTACAGGCAAAAGATTAAAAACACACATGAACCAACTCCAAAACCAAAAGAAAGACAACAAACAAACAGGAATAATAGCTCTGTAAGAACTTTATGACAGGGCTCAATGCTTGTATTTCAATTATTGACCTAAATGTGAATGGACTAAATGCACCACTGAAAAGACATAGAATGGCAAAATGGATAAAATATCACCAGGCAACAATCTATTGCCTTCAAGAGACTCACCTCAATAGAAAGGACACTCATAGACTCAAAGTAAGAGGATGGGAAACAAACTTTTAGGTGAATGGAACCCAAAAGAAAGGAGGAGTAGTGATCTTAATTTCAGACAAAATGCCCTTAAAGCTATTAAAAATTAAAAAAGATACAGAAGGCCACTACATAATGATAAAAGGTTCAATCCATTAACAAGAAATATCCATCTTAAACATATATGCACCCAACATAGGAGTGCCCACTTTCATAAAGCAGCTTCTAGGTAAACTAAAAAAAGATATCGACTCCAACACCATCATAGCTGGGGACTTCAACACCCCACTCACAACCCTAGACAGATCATCAAGACAAAAAATCAGCAACGAGATCTGAAACCTCAATGTGACTCTTGATCAAATGGACTTAATTGATACCTACAGAACACTCCATCCAAAGACCACAGAATATATATTCTACTCATCAACGCATGGGACATACTCTAAGATTGACCACAAATTAAGTATAAATTAAGTATAAGCATATTATACTTGGCCATAAATTAAGTATAAGCAAATTTAAAATAACCTAAATTTTACCATGTACCTTCTCAGGCCACAGTGGAATAAAAATAAACATCAACAACAAAGTCCCCCTAAAACCCACAAAGACATGGACTCTAAACAGCATGATGCTAAACAACTCCTGGGTCAATGATGAAATCAAAACAGAGATTAAAAGGTACCTGGAAACAAATGAAAATGAAGAAACATCTTACCAAAATCTCTGGGACACCATGAAAACTGTAGTAAGAGGGGAATTTATATCCCTACAAACGCACATGAAGAAAATGGAAGGATCACAAATTAATAGCCTAACAAGTCACCTAAGGAAGCTGGAAAAGCAAGACCAACAAAACCCTAATTTCAGCAGAAGAATCCAGATCACCAAAATAAAAGCTCAAATTCAGGACATTAAAGACAAAAAGATAATACAAAAAAACAATGAAACAAAAAGCTGGTTCTTTGAAAGAATAAACAAGATCGATGGTTCCCTAGCTAGACTGACCAAGAAAAAGAGAAAAAACCCAAATAAGCACAATCCGAAAAACAAAAGATGAAGTCACATCTGATACTGAAGAAATACAAAAGATTATTAGAGACTACTACTTACACTTGTATGGAAAAAAACTTGAAAACCTTAAGGAAATGGAGGACTTTCTGACATCACACAACCTGCCTAGGTTGAAACAAGAAGAAATTAAGACCCTAAATAGACCAATAACAATCAAGGAAATTGACTACGTAACAAGAAAACTACCTACACAAAAAAAGTCCTAGTCCAGATGGCTTTTCAGCAGAATTCTACAAGACATTTAAGGACGAGCTGATACCAATCCTACTGAAGGTATTCCAGACAATTGAGAAAGATGGAACTCTCCCCAAATCATTTTACAAAGCTAACATCACATTGATACCCAAGCCAAGTAAAGACCCAACAAAGAAAGAGAACTACAGGCCAATATCTTTGATGAACGTAGATGCCAAAATCGTCAACAAGATCCTAGCAAACCAGATTCAACAACACATCTCAAAAATCATCCATCATGACCAAGTAGGCTTCACACCTGGGATGGAAGGCTGGTTCAACATTTGTAAAACCATAAATGTAATTAAATACATTAACAGATGTCAAAACAAGAATCACATGATTATATCACTAGATGCAGAAAAAGCCTTTGATAAAATCCAGCACCCATTCTTGATAAAAACCCTCGAACATCCAGGCATACAGGGAACATACCTCAAAAGAGTAAAAGCCATCTACGAGAAACCCACAGCCTGCATACTCCTAAGCGGACAAAAATTGGAACAATTTCCCCTGAAAACGGGAACAAGACAAGGATGCCCACTCTCACCCCTCCTGTTCAATATAGTATTGGAAGTCCTGGCTAGAGCAATCAGAGAAGAGAAGGCAATCAGGGGTATCCAAATAGGAAAAGAGGAAGTCAAGTTATCTCTCTTTGCAGATGACATGATCATGTACCTTGAAATTCCAAGAGAATCTGTCAAAAACCTCCTTACACTGATAAAGGACTTTGGCAAAGTCTCAGGATATAAAATAAACATACAAAAGACAATCACATTTCTTTACACCAATAATAAACACACAGAAACCCAAATAAAAAGCACAATTCCATTCACAATAGCCACAAAAAAATGAAATACCTTGGCATCTTCTTAACCAGAGACATGAAAGACCTTTACAATGAAAACTACAAAACACTGCTCAAAGAAATCAAAGATGACACAAACAAGTGGAAAAATATCCCATGCTCATGGATTGGAAGAATCAACATTGTGAAGATGTCCATCCTTGTCCAACCTAAGGCAATCTACAGATTTAATGCAATACCCATCAAATTACCAGCAACATTCTTCTCAGACATAGAAAAAACAATACAGGAATTCATATGGAAACACAAACGACCAAGAATAGCCAGAACAATCCTCAGCAAAAAAAACCAAAGCAGGTTGTATCACATTACTAGACTTCAAACTTTACTATAAAGCTACAATCATCAAAACAGCTCGGTATTGGTACAAAAACAGGCATATGGACCAATAGAATAGAATTGAGATTCCAGAAGCTAAACCTCAATTTCTCAACCAACTCATC
>NW_007247895.1:202537-204156 GCF_000164805.1 Carlito syrichta | reverse complement strand
TCTTCTATATCCTGCAATTGTGACTTTATCTTAGTGATCTGGATTTTTCTACTGAAATTAAGATTTACATGGTCTTGTCTTTCCAGTTCCCTTAGGTATTATGTTGAACTGCTTACTTGTGATCTTTCTATTTTTTTGATGTTTGTGTGTGCAATGTAGGAAAAAATCTTAAAAGCACAAATAGAAAAATGGTATCTTACTTATAGGAAAAACAATATGAATTATGTCAGATTTCCCTTCAGAAATAATGGAGGTTAGAAGAAAGTGGCACATTTTCCAAATGCTGAAAGAAAAGCACTCTCAGTCTAGACTCTTACACCCAGACAAAATATTTTTTGAGAAATGGGAGGGAAATCAGGACATTTTAATAAAATAAAAATTTGTCACAAGAATACATAAAAGAATGACTAAAGGAAATTCTCATACAGAAAGTAAATAATAAAAGAAGAAAATATAGTAAATAAAAATATGTGTCTGTAGACCTTTTTACTCCAGAGTTCTCTAATTATGTTTGATGGGTGAAGCAATAATTATAACACTGTATGGTGTGATTCTAAATGCATGAAGAGGAATATTTAAGGCAATATTAAATGAGAGAGGTAAAAGGATGTAATGGGAAGTAATGTTTTTATATTTCACTTGAACTGGTAAAATGACACAAATAAACTGTACTGTCTATATAGGTTATGTATATTTTATGTAATACCCAGGTAAATCACTTTAAAAGCTGTACAAAGAGACTAAGCAACATTTTCAATAAATCAAAATGAAATTGTAAAACGTGTTTGACCCACAGGAAGGCAAACAACCCCCAAAGAAATGAAAAAGAAAGAACAAACAGAAAACAAAAGATAAAATTGCAAATTTAAGTCCTAACATATTAATGATTACATTAAATGTGAAAGGTTTAAATGTTCCAATAAAAGACATAACTTGGTAAGTAGATTAAAAAATCTGACCCAACTACATGTTATATATAAGAAACTTAATTCAAATATAATGATGCTGTCAGTTAATACTAAGAGGATAAAAATGATGTGCCACAAAATCAATAATCACAAAAGCAGAACTAGTAAAGATAATACCAAATAAACTCAACTTCAGAGCAAAGAAAATTACCAAAAGCAGAGAGGATACTATATAGTGGTAAAAGAGTTAATCCATCAAGAAACAATCTTAAATATGTATGCAAAAAATAATGGAGCTGCAAAATATGTGAAGCAAAAATTAATAGAACCGATACATCCACAATTATAACTGGAGACATTAATGCTCTCTTCAAAAACTGATAGGAAATTTAGACAACAAATTAGCAAGAAGATAAAAACACTCAATAACACAATCAAACAATGGAATGAACCAAGACTTATAGAACATGTTACCCAACAATGGTCTTCTATATTCTGCAATTGTGACTTTGTCTTAGTAATCTAAATTTTTCCAGATTACTAAGGTAATTACATATCCCTCTCAAGTGCCATGGATATACATCATATTCTGGGTCATAAAACAAACTAAAAATTTAAAAATAACTGAAACGGCAGACTCAATGTGACTGACTAGAGGAATTTTGTACTTTCTTTTTTTACTAAGAAGAGTCAAAATACCAAGTAGATAAT